>NW_024097902.1:600000-887925 GCF_016545835.1 Crotalus tigris | reverse complement strand
TCTTAAAAACTTCCAGTGTTTGAGCATTTACCGCTTCTGGAGGCAGGTTGTTCCACTGGTTAATTGTTCTAACTGTCAGGAAATTTCTCCTTAGTTCTAGGTTGCTTCTCTCCTTGATTAGATTCCATCCGTTGCTTCTTGTCCTGCCTTCAGGTACTTAGGAGAATAGGTTGACTCTCTCTTCTTTGTGGCAACCCCTGAGATATTGAAATATTGGATATTGGACCTTTAGATTTGACTTTTAGTGTAGTATACATTTGTAATGGTGAGGGGACACATATTGATGATGATGATGACAACAAAAGAAGTGGTGAAAAATGTTTCTATTGTTATTTTCCATTTGTGAAACAGGAGCAAGCGAAAGAACAGAGCAGCAGAAGAAAAACAGTGGGTTTGAAGATGAGCTTTCTGAAGTCCTTGAAAGCCAAGGCAATGGGAACACGGAAAGAGGTTGATGTCAGCATAACCCCTACATAATCCTTCCCAAGCACTGTAAATGTGGATATTATTTCACATTTGGGACGCACACCTGCTTCACAGCCAAACTGGTTTCTGTAACAACTGTGACTGGGTCATCTCCCTATTGCTTTCACATTGGTTCACAGCAAGGAAACTTTTTGATAACATCTAAAAACCTTCTGCAGTGCTGATCTTAGTTAATAAGGATAATTATATCACCAACAGCTACAAACAGCATATTGCTTCTTCTTTGCTTTTTTGTTGAGCAAAAATTACTTCAAATATTGACAACCCACACATGTTAATAGCCAGGTGTAAATTTCTCCTTCCTGAATTGCACTGTACAACAACAGATTAACAAAAGCCACACTTCATAGATTCCAAATAGCAGGAATATAACCACTGGTGTGCTGGTACATGTTTAATAATCAGCTCTGCTAGCCCTGTTATTGCTACTGCACCATACCACTAGTTGCAGAAGAGCTGATTAGTGCACTAGGCATGGTGACTCTGCTTTGCTCTCAACCAGTTCACAGAATTCCAGGAATCAGAATCAAAATCAGAATAGAGTAGAGCTGGAAGGGACTTTGGAGGACTTCTAGTCCAACCCCGTGCTCAAGCAGGAGACCATATACCAGTGGTGGCGAACCTATGGCATGGGTGCCAGAGGCGGCACTCAGAGCCCTCTCTGAGGGCACGTGCGCCATCACCCCAGTCCTAGGCCTTCAGCTGGGTTTTATAAAACCTTTTCGCTTTAGGCCTCCGCCGCCGTGTGCAAAAAAAAAGGAAGTTTCAATCAGTCAATTTCAACTTCTTGCGGGAAAAAAAAATCTTGCAAAGTTGGAATTGATTGATTGAACTTTTTAGTCCCATCCAGTCTGCCGTTGCCACCACAGCCACACCCACACAGTGGGCCACGCCCAGCCAATGGGCCACAGCCACTCGGCACCCGATGATGCATAAGTGGGTTTTGGGTTGCAGTTTGGGCACTCGGTCTCTAAAAGGTTCGCCATCACTGCCATATACCATTTCAGATAGGTGGCTGTCCAGTCTCTTCTTAAAACCTTAAGTGATGAAGCACCCACGACTTCTGAAGGCAAGCTGTTCCACTGGTTAAGTGTTCTCACTGTTAGGAAGTTACTCCTTAATTATAGGTTGCCTCTCTCCTTGATTAGTTTCCATCCATTGCTTCTTCTTCTGCTTTCTCCTGCTTTGGAAAAGAGGAAAAAAAGGAAATAGGGAAAAGGGAAATTTAAATTTAATTGGCTTTTTCAAGCTGGTATAAGCCAGCTCCAGAATACTATAGGATATAATCAAGAACATATGCAACGTTAACATAGAGTAGAGCAATCATTTTAAAATTACTATTAATGTCAACAAAAACAGGGAAATATGATAAAATATAGCCAGCAGTGTGCTGCAGACACCAAAAAAGCAAATGCAATCCTAGGCTGCATTAGCAGAAGGATAGAATCACAATCACGTGAAGTGTTAGTATCACTTTATAATGCCTTAGTAAGATCACATTTGGAATACTCGATCCAGTTTTAGTCACAAAGTATAAAAAAGATGTTGAGTTTCTAGAAAGAGTGCACAGAAGAGCAACAAAGATGGGGGGGGGGAGGAGGCTAAAACATATGAAGGACTGTTGCAGGAATTGGGCATGTCTAGTTTAGTGAAAAGAAGGACTAGGGGTGACATGATAGCAGTGTTCCAATATTTGAGGGGCTACCACAAAAAGAAAGGCTCAGCCTATTTTTCAAAGCACCAGAAAGCAGGACAAGAAGCAATGGATGGAAATTAATTAAGGAGAGAAGCAACCTAGAACTAAGGAGAAATTTCCTAACAGTGAGAACAATTAACCAATGAAATGGGTTGCCTTCAGAAGCTGTGGGTGCTCCATCACTGAGGGTTTTTAAGAAGGGACTGGACAGCCACTTGTCTGAAATGGTGTAGGGTCTCCTGCCTGAGCAGGGGTTGGACTAGAAGGTGTCTTCCACTTCTGTTATTCTGTTCTGTTGGAAAAAGAAGTGCAAATATCTGAGCTATTCTACCTTCCTCAGTTATATTTCAAACAGTAATTCTCTGATTGGTTAGACAGTATCATTAGCTCAATGAACATGAATTTGGGCAAACTCTTGGAGATAACAGAGGATAAAGGGTTGGGCGTGCTAGTCTACGGGGTTGCATAGAGACGGGCATGACTTAGCAACTGAACAACAAATTCTCTGATGTGTCAATGCACATGAAGATTTCTAGGGTTAGTAGGAATTAATCTAGTTTTAGGTTTGTAGCAAACTAACCACGTTTTTTGAAGAAATTGTAGGAGCAGAGCAAAGTTAGTGTGTGGTGGCAAAAAACCCAGAGTCCCAGGATACTTTTTGCAGACTTAAAGTGAAAGTTTTGGAGAAGTGAGACTTTAACAATTCATTTCAGTTATATTTTTCTTATTCCATATTATAAAAAGCATTCTATCTAGACATTCTTTTGTTTGCATCGGAACAGGGAATAATTTGTAAGGTACCTATCGAAAAATCTTCCTGGGAATACTTAACCAAGATAAACAAAGAATATAACTTAATCCAGACCTTATACTTTTCTAAATTATGGCTAAAACCCAGTGATGTCGAGCTTCATTTACTCCAATTTATAGATAGGATAACAAATTCATATATTAATGGAATAGGATTAGAAATAGAATAGTCTGGTCTACCTTTAAAGCATGAAATATAATCTCAAAATAGTAAATGGGGGAAAATATGTTGTTCAATGGGTTAAATAAAAGCAGGTAAGAAATATATAATGTTGTCCAAAAGAACATGCGAAATTGATGTACTTTGAGTTTGCGGTTCTGTTTTAATATGGCTTTCTATCCATCTTCTGTTTATTTCTACTATTTTTGACTCTCAGATGCATCAGAGGGGACCCACAATGAGAAGCCAACTGCCTCTTTGGCTGAGCTGGAAACGGAAAAGTCTTTTCAGAATAAACAGAATGTTTTGAAAGAGGAGAGAAATAGCTTGGAAGAGAAAGAGCCAAGGATTCGAGGTGTTGATCCTGAGGATGAAAAGGAGAATATAACAGGGTTTGAGGGCAATGAAGTTGATGAAATGGAAGGCTTGCCTTGGAGTGATGCAATAGACAATCGTATCAGTGACATCAGGCAAGATGATGTACTTAAGCTGACACACCAGGAAGTTGAAAAAGTTGCAGAGACAGAGGAATCTGAGGATGAGAATGAGCATGTTTTCAAAGAGAGTCAGGAAGAAAGGAAGGAGGAAGAAGATGGTAAGGTCAGAGAGCAGGTTGAGAAGGAAGAAGAGGATAAAGAAGAAAAGGATGAAGTAAAGGATGAAGAACAAGAAGAGAAAGAGAGGAATGCTTCTGAAGAGGAACATCCTACCAATTCAGATAATGTGGATGATCAAAGGGAAGATGGTATGTCTATCAGTCTGGGCTCAAACTTGACTTCTAATATGTGGAGTGGACCCATATTTGCCATCTTTTAGATTTTGGCTGAAGCAAGTCTATTGGGGAACTTCCTTGCTAGATAGCTTTTCCTCACTGCTGATGACAAATTAATGATTACTTCGCATTTTGCAATCTTATCATGCCAGCGCTACTAGCTTTGGGATTAACTGAAGCAGAGGATATGGATTTAGTTATCCAAAATGATAGAGTCATTGTTCCCCATCGCTTTTATAGCATAATTCCTCCTTCTCCCTGGACTATTCCTAAGTATATTTTATATATTCTTCATAATAAGCTGTTTTCTTTGGCCCAAATTGAGGCACTATCTATTAAGACAACATCTAATAATAGATCCCTGGTGGTGCAGTGGTTAGAATGCAATATTGCGGGCAAACTGTACCCACAGCCTGGAGTTTGATCCTGACAGGCTCAAGGTTGACTCAACCTTCCATCTTTCTGAGGTCAGTGAAATGAGGACTCAGATTGTTGGGGACAATTTGCAAATAATGTTTTTACATTATAAACTACCCAGAGAATGCTGTAAAGCACTATGGGACAGTACATAAGCCTAAATGGTTGGTGGCTTCAGGGTTCTTCCTCTGCCTTTTTAAGTTTTTAACTTACAGTATTTATACACTGTTTTTAACTTTGTTTTTATCTATATTTTTATTTGGCTGTATGGCTTTTATTTGCAAATCACCTAGAGCCACTTAGGTGAAATGGATGGTGTATAAATTTGATAAATAAAATACATAAAAATAAATATGTAAGTCTCCCATATAAAAACCAAACTTGTTTTTGGTCAAACTTGGAGCTAGAATCTATCTCACGTATGCTATTAAAATGTCTACTGTACAGTCAATGGTGATTGAACTTAATACATGTACACAACTCTAATTTTCATTGCAACCTGGAGGCCATTACCCTTCTTCTGGTTGACCACTCTTGAGAAAACTCTAAGAAGATTGCAAAATTTTTATCTATAGTCCTGGCTATTGTAAACCATCTGATACCTCCCTCATGCTATTGAATATTAGCTATTCATTATTTCAGTATTTATCTCACATTTTTATTCCTTTTTACAGATATTGTATTGTTAGTCTTTTTTTCTTATATTTGGACTATAAATGAATTTTGATTAATTGCATGAATATGTGGGATATCAATTTTAGTGATTTTTGTAAAAAACAAAAGAAAACCATGCTCCCTACATACATTTATTTCAGCAAATAAGACTGTCACCAAAGATATTTGGCCACCTAATTAGAAGGGAGGACTCACTGGAGAAGGGCCTAATGCTGGAAAGATTGAGGGCAATAGAAGAAGGGGACGACAGAGAATGAGGTGGCTGGATGAAGTCACTGAAGCAGTAGGTGTGAACTTAAATGGACTCCAGAAGATGGTAGAGGACAGGAAGACCTGGAGGAACGTTGTCCATGGGGTCGCGATGGGTCGGACACGACTTCGCAATTAACAACAACAACAAAAGATATTCTCTAATCTTCTCCAAATAATAATTCAGCCTTTCATAATATAGTGCCTCCAGTTCTGTAGGATTTCAATTTCCAGCAAAGGGATATGTTAGCTGGGAAATTATAAGAATTGCAATCCAGTATTGCTATAGGAAATAAATTGGAGAAGACATATGTTCTTATTTGAGAAGCATATTTGAGCCCTGCAGGAAACAGTTTTCTTAAATATTGGAGTGACAACAGAGAAGATCTTGTTTCTTATATGTAAGCTCTTAATTGTATATGACAGGAGCAGGTGTCAAAGGAATGGAAATAGTTTCTTGTGTTAAATTGAACTCATTATGAATTTAAAAGTTAATATCAACAATGTTAACAGCCAGTAGTTACAACATATCACGTATGAAGTAAAACTATATATTAAAATATTTTGCATCAACTATATTTCTAAACATGAAATAGATATTATAATATTGTACTCATTTCTGTAATTTACTAAAGTCTAAATTACAGTGGTTAAATCTCCAATCCTGGGCAAACAAATGAAACAATTCAAAGCTGATAGAAGGCTCACTGAGCTATAGCAATTTTCCACACTGATCGAGAGTTGTAGTCCAGTGTTCTCAGATGCATATGATTGGGGACAGTTGCCACAGGGTAACTATGCAATCCTCAGAGAAAGTATTGTGGTGGCGCAGTGGTTATAATACAGTATTGCAGGCTAATTCTGCCAATTGCCAGCAGTTCGATTGTTAACTCAGCCTCTATCCTTCCAAGGTCGGTAAAATGAGGACCCATATCGTTGGAGAGAATATGCTGATTCTGTAAACCATTTAGAGAGGGCTGTAAGGCACTATGAAGTGGTATATAAGTCTAAGTGCTTTGCTATTCCATTGTGATGGCTAACTGAATTAACCCCCTGTGCATACTCTGAGATCCTAATTGATTTTACAATAGCTATGTATAACAAAGCAAGTTACACTGAATATGGTTAGGATTCAACATCATTTTCTGCCCTACTGAAAAAGTAGTTAATATGGTAAACTGGACTCAATGCATCAAATCTCATTCCTCATCCAGGTTAAGAAAAAATAATTATAGTTATGGAAAATGGCTTCTCTCCTTACATCTATTTTTCTTATAGATAATCAAGATGATGGCAAAAATTTCTCAGAAGAAAAAGATAAATATCATAATGTGAAAAGTAGAGAGCATCGCTTTCTAGATGGAACAAGGCAGGATGATGACTCCTCCCATGACAGCGATTCCAAAAGTGAAGAGATGGAAAAAACCTCTTTCCAAGATGTAGAAGATGCTAAGAGATGGAACAAGATGGATGAGCTGGCCAAACAACTGACTACTACAAAGCGTGCAGAGGAGAATGAAAGTGATGAAGACCCAGATAGATCCATGAAAATGGCTTTCAAATCCCACAACACAGTTGACTTCCATAAGTCTCCAGAAGATGAAGCAAGGAGGCTTCAGAAGCATCATTCAAAAGAGGACAGTGAACAAGGTTTTCCACTTCTTCCCATACCTGAAGAAAAAAAGGATGAAGAGGGAAGTGCAAACAGGAGGACAGAGGTAGGTTGACACATTCTTGTGGAAACCATGTTTTGAATAAAGTGTCAAAAGCCAGAAGAATGCTGAAAATTATTAGGTAAGATGTCCAACTTGCTCTAGTCAGTAATAGAAACCCATCATCATCAGCACCAGAGTGCTGTTATTTAGAGGTGGAAAGAAAACAAGTGACAGCCTGCGGCACTTATTTCATTTGACCTCACAATAGAGTTAATTTTACTCATGACAACATATAAAGGCTTGCCCCACCCCTTTTCTAGTTCTCCTTTGGTGCTCTGTAGCTGCAGAGCTTTGTCTCCAAAACAAAATAATCCCACTTAATGAATCACAAAATTAGGTGATTATTTCTTTTTTTTCTATTCTATTTTGGCTTGTTTACACCTTTCTGGAATTGGTTTAACAATGCAACAGGGAATCAACAAGATAACCTTGGTAACAGTTGCTCAGGTACCAATAGGAAAAGAAACCTCTTTGCCATAGCTGAGTACAAGGTGAAAAAAGAAGAGGGGAAAAAACTCTTGTCTCATTGGTTCATACTTGTTTGGCTGTATGGATGGGAGGAAAATGAAACACGACAGGGGCACATCCATTTAGACATGCATTCATGCAAGAACAATAGTGGGTCTACTAAAGACAGTAACCATCAGTTGTAATATTCATGAAGTACTGTATTTCACAATCATGAATTCTTTTTGGCATCAGGAAAATCGGCTTTTTTTTATATAGTTTTATCTTGTGGACTGAATTCAGCAGACAGGACCTTGTAAATATTCTTGTGCTTGGCTCCATGTAACCACTTCGTGCTGCAGGCTGTGCTCTCCCAATATCCAGAACAGTAGAACATCCTAGGAATGAAGCCAGAGAAGAATCATAGTAGGCACTGAAAGTTGAGCTTCAGTCCTTAACTATTTTAGGTTAGGCTGATAGGTCTTCTTGGGAATTTGAGGAACTATTGCCAGATAGTACAGACCGATCTTCCTTAAATTGTAACCTGTATCATATATAACCCTCTCTTGGCACTTGTAACAAGCTAATTGATATAGGATGTGAATTTGACTGTAGAGTTAGGAGAATTATATTCCAAAACATCTGAAGTTGGACTAAGTTGGAGGAAGATAGGCCCTTACTCTAACTTCATAGAAATCAGCTTTATAAATGCATCTAGCCAACATTGGCTGAATTCTCAAAAGTTAAGTAGTTGAATCCATTGGTTAGTACATGGATGGAGATCAACAGTAAAGTGAATACATCATTTTGCTATAATGATTTGCATCATTAAACTTTTTTCTCTCTCTCTTAGGACCAAGAACTGGAAAGCTTGGCTGCAATTGAAGCGGAACTAGAGAAAGTTGCCCGCAAGCTCCATGCCCTGAGAAGAGGTTAATGCTTCGACAACATAACATGGGAGCAAGACATCAGAAATGTTGAATCACTATTTTAAACAATGCATTTTATTTTAAGACAATAAAGTAATAATGGAGGAGGTGATTTTTTTTGCAAAAGCCTGTATTACAACAAAAAACAGCCATTTCTCTTTTTTTCTAGTTGTGATGCTTTCTTGTTTTTTGTCATAATTTGCTTATTTGCTTTCTGCTTGATTTACTATTCATTTTATTTTATAATGTTTGGATTATTGCATAATAAGCAGTATGATTTAACATACATATTCTCTGTTGCAAAAAGAAAAAATGATTTATAGTTTCCTGTTATTTCTTTTCCCCTCCTCTCTTCCCTTCATTATCAGCTTTCTAGAATTATTTATCCCATTAGATTTCCTGGATAAAATTACTTGCAATAATTTGTTAATGTTCTGATTTAAAGATAGCACTCTTGACTGCAATATATTCTACGTAAAAACTAAGGAGAAAATAAAAGACACAATCTTGGTCTCCCTTCTTTGCCTATTTCAGCTGCAATCTAATGTACTTTTAGATAATTTTTGCAAAGACTCAAGACAGTGCAGTGATTAAAGTGCCGATTCTGGATTCTGTACATAGATATGAATTCACACACAATTCCCCTGGTTTTTTGAATAAATCTAATCATTTTGTAAGGTAAAAAAATAGCTCAGTGCACTGAATGAACTTGGCCTGTATATGCATGCTGTGTGGCTGGGTTCAATTCACTATGTTAAGAAGGTAACAAGGAGAGTTGTACTTTCTAAAGCAGGATAGACAATTTGCAGCCATTGGCTTATATGCAGGCTTCAATAACTTTTCAAATAGCCTCTTCAAATTATTTGTATCCACCTCTGCTATAGAAAGTGAAATGTTTCTTTTAGCATCCACTGAATTGAGAGGAAGACACACAAAGACAGAAATCAAGCTCTATGTCTATTCCTAAAATGTAACCCTTTTTAATAAACTATTTTTGCCATCTGCAGATCAACTGTGCCAGCCAAGTGTAGAAGTATAAGACCACAGTATTCATCAGTGGGATGGGTCATTTTGATAGCACTGTCAATCAACTGTCCCAATGCCTGGAGGCCATAAGGGTCTGGATGGGGAGTAATACTAAATGGCTATGGATATCTGGGCCTCCTAGAATTAGTGATGAGGATTTAGCTTTCTTAAGAGTTGCCCCTTCCAAAAGCTTCTGGGCCATCTCATAACATCCAAAATACAATTACAAACACATCCATCTAGGTAGGGTTGTATTACCTCACTTAAGGCTAACAAGCAATTTGAGGATCTTTTGGACCTGCAACTTCTGCTTGAAAAATAGGTGATAGCTCCGGACAAAAAAGGCATTTACATAGATCCACCTTGTATTCTAATTGTACCTTTTTGACTACAAGTGCTTTTGTCATTTCACATATGGATTATTGTAATATGCTTTTGTACAGAACTGAATATCTCAGAAGCTGCAGCTAATCCAGAACACAGCAACTTGGGCAGTTACTGGTATGCTTCAATATATCCAGCTAAGATCTTTGATTTGGGAGAATCACTGGTTAACAAAAGGCTTTCAAGTATAATTCAAGGAGCTGGTTATTACTTTTAAAACCCCTCACAGCATTAGGCCTGGCTATTAGATACTTGAAGGATTATCTCCCAGTGTTAATATTTTCCATCTGATCTGATGGAATTAGCATGCCCGGGTCCTGTTGATGTCACCCAATGGGACCCGGGATCTATGCTTTCTCTGGTAGTGATGCCACCCTCAAAATCTCTCAAAACTTGGTTTTTCTCCCAGGATTTCAATTAATTTTATGGGTGGGGTCTTCAAGGTATTCATGTAGTTGTGGAGGTATACCAAGCCATTTTTGATCATTTTCACTCATTTTTAATATTGTACATTGCCCAGAGCTGATTTGAATTGGGTCTTCCTATAAATCTAATAAATTATATTGTCATGCTAAGAAGTTGGAGACTGCATTCCTGGTACCTCTGATAAAAATCAACTAGCAGATGATTTTCTGGTTAAGATTTCTGGAGTGCATAAAGTGAGGACTATTGGGTTAGGTAGCCTGATCTCATTGAAATGGAAATAAGTGCTTGGTACCAAAGTTTAATAAATTCACACCATGTTACATTCTCTTAAGAGTATAAATAATTTAGGTATATAAAGGTGTATCAATAAATTCAGATATACAATATTTCAGTCATTAACCAGAAGACAGAATGAGGTTTTGTATAAGGCATTTATTTTAATCATGTTTTTGCAAAATGGAGTTTTCTCTCTGAAGCAGACATTGAAACAACAGAGGAGATTTAAGTGCATTTTAACTCTATGGTTAAAATAGTAAAATATTTGTCACAAGTGTTTGGTAAATAAGGAGAAAATGGAGAAAAAGATTATGGAAATCAATGATTTAAGCAAGAGAAGCATCATGTGATTATTGAGAAGGACGTCAGTCATGCACTACAAGTAAACTGCCAAGGAACTAATATTTTTGGTTTTATATAGGGCTATTTTTTTAAAAATGAAATCATATATATTCATATGCATGTATAAATATGCATGTGTGTATTGGCGGGTACACACACTCTAGATACAAAAGAATTTAATTTTACGAAAGTAATTTTGTGAACAGGGCCAAAGCAAATCACAACACTCACACTTGCTATAACACTATCTAAAATAGCAGAAGACAGTATTAATATCCTTAATTCAAACATGATATAATAAAGAAATGGTCCAAGATAACTTCAACTTTGAACTGATAAAATGCTTAAGCATGCTTTAAATTTTTGTAAAACTTCCCACAACTTCTGTCCCATCCAAAAAATAAAAAGAAGGGAAGAGGAAAAGGGGAAGAAAAAGAGATGTGCAATCCATATTAGCGTAGAGATGAGCCCAATTCACTGGAATATTAACTGGAATTGAACACAGGAGGAAATATGTGAACTATATGAAAACACCAAGGAAGAAATGCAAAGAACTGGGAAAAATACATCTCATATTTTTTACCATTTTTTTCATAAAAATGATAAAGAATCCCTATTAAAGGGTGCACACAATCTCAAATATAGATGTCATATTTTTATACTTACATATTTGCATTTTATAAATATGACTTCCTTCAAATACTAAACAAATACACTAAGATGTTGCTGTGCAAATGGTGAAAGATACAAGTGCCAATGGGCCATAAACTACTTGCAAACAAGTTTCCTTCTGCACCCAATATTCTTATTCATTATAACATATAATATTTTGGTAGTGTTTTCTAAAGTAAAATCTAACAGCGCATTGAGAATTTATGTTTCAATTTTTCATTAAAAGCAAATTGTTAAATTATGCTCTGTTAAAATAAGATTAAACAAAACAATCACAAGGAAAATAGATGTAATTTACAAAAGTGGGTTTGACTAAAGGAAACTTGTATTACAAAATACCAGTTGGTCCTTTGAACTTAGTAAATAACCAGTGCTGTCCTTGTTCCTTGACTATATTAATTCAAACTGCAGGTGAGTTTGTACTAATTGAATTCTTCACTATAAACACACTGCAATTTTAATTCTGAAAACTTGAATTGAATGGAAACTGAATTCAGTATTACATAATCCAGGAATAACTTTCTTCTCTTCTTGTATATTCTTAGTCCCAATTGCATACAGAGTAATGTTTTATAAAGCCATTCTTTAAAAGTAAAGTATGTTAGCTAAGTTTATTGAGATACTGAGGAAGGAATGTTCTATTATTGAAAACTGGACTGGTTTATACTGATTTGCCATTTTGAAACACAATTCAAAAATTCAAAAATAAAATATTTAGTAAAGAAATGCAAAGAGCCTCTGAAAAAGTTAACACTCAGTTTCTTTGACACAATCATGGGTAATTCCTGCCCTCATGAGGACTACATTTCTAAGGAAAATTGATTTTTCAAATTACAGCTGTAAGATGGTCAATTACATATTGTGAAATATTACTTGCAAAGTAAACCAGAAAAATTTTAATTTTGATACACTTAAAAAAAATGGGAGAGTACACTGTCTCAAAAGAGGAAGTCCTTTTACAAAGAAAGTTATTTCTTCTTGAACATCACCAATTTTATACATGATGGGTCCAAAAAAAAGATTCTGTAGGCAACAAATCAAATAATTCATTCATATTTATATGGATGGAAACAGGAGGGAGAAACTAAGAATAGAAGGGAGTAGAACAGCTATATGAAGTTAGCAAAAACAATAAAAAATTAGTATCTTGCTATGTAGGTACGTCCAACATTCTTTCTTCATATATATAGCTCAATGCCATAGCATATTTTGAGAATAAAAAGTAAGGAATGTCTATTCCTTTTGAATATCACTGGGACATCAACAATTACTGCATTATATTCCCAGTGAGAGTGGCTCAAGAACCTTTTTCTAGAAAAAAAAGGGGGATTTAAAAATTGATGTCAAAACATCAACCTGGCACTGCTGAAAACAGCATAATTTTATTCTTTAATATGTTTGGGAGACCCAACTCAATCCACAGGTGTCTGCCACATCATGTACCTGTTTGCGCTTATCAGCTCACACAATGATGTCAAACGAGAATAGGCTAGCAGTAGAACTGAGCATGATATAAGCATTCTGCAAAAAGATCTTACAAGATGCTTAGAACGACCTACAGTAATCTGCACTTCTGAGTTATCAGGCGTGGAAGAGAAGCTGCCCACTAGGAGAGCCCTTGCTGATGGCAAAAGGCTTGTTGATTCAGAAAAACCTTAATCTGCTTATCCAGATGACGTTGAAAGAAAAAGCCCAAGATACACTTATCTAAGAGAGTTTTAAACTATGTGTCTAAAAAATAATTACGTTATTCAGATAAAGTATGTTTTGTTCTGATGTTATGTAATTAATAATTCTAGTTAATTATTTCTTAGTTTATCTTTAAAAAAAAGTAGATTTCCAGTATTTATTAAATGAATTACCATTTATAACTGATTATATAAAGCATATATAAAATGTAAATTGATTGGCATATTTTGAAATTGACTTGAAAAGAGATTTAAAATCTTTTTAAGTATGACCTTTAGATTATTTTGATATAAAAAGTATATTTGTTGCAGATTAAAAATTTTAAGTTTAACCATTTTCAGTACCAACTGTTTCTCATGTTATAGTTTGGGTAATCTAACAATGTAGCAGATATTATTCACTCACATAAATCTAACATGTAATCTTCCTTAGATTTTGAACAGAATGTGATAACTTGGGTTTACTGAATTTTTACATTTTTAGCTCTTTTTAATCACATTAAGATTTTTATGAAATTTTACATCCAAACACTTATTTCTATAATAAAGAAGATGGACTGGTTTCTGGTAGAGATTTAAAATATATTACTGAAAATATGCTTTACAAAGAAACATTCTAATGAGAGGCACAAAAGTTTGTAATGTATTTACTGGAAAGTACGGGGGGGAGGGGAATAGTTAAAATAGTTGCTTCTTATTTTGTTACCACAAGTAGTGATGCAGTTACGGATAGTTACACTTTCTTAAACAAATTAAACATGAATGCTATTTGTGTACATTTAAGCCTGTCTACTTTCATTATCCTTCAATATTTAACAACATTAGTAATGCTTCTTTGGGGACCTACATGCATTGGCAATATTTTTGCTATTACTCAATAGACTCTCAAAAGTAGAGATGGCCTTTCAGACTGAAACAAAAATTGGAATCATATAACCAAACTACCACCTTCCTCTCCCAGGGCTTTCAGAAGAAAAAAGAAAGACACATTTCTCTTCAATCTGTATGACAAATGTGAGGCTGTTCAGCACATTCCAGTTCTCACATAAAACTGCCCTTGGGGAGGAACACATGGCGGTGTATCTAAATTGAAAAAGAGTTCAAGAAACTTACTGCAACAAAACAGAGATGAAATAATTGATTTTGCATTCATTTTTTTTAGTACCATATGCTCATTGCTCTGTAATGTAATAGCACACTGTGCTTTCTCTGGAACCTGACAATATTATTCATATTTTATTCCACACAGAATAGTCTGATAGAAAAAAAATCACAGAAAGGATAACAAACTGTCTGCTGGTCAGCCCACTTGCAATGCCATCTTATTAAACTAAATGCAAGCTATGAACCCACTTTGTCTTTTTTTAAATAAGCAGCAGTTACATCAAAGGGTGAAGGAAGCTGACAACCTATTTGACTACAGAATTAAATTAGACTCTAGTTAAAGTCAAGATATGAACTGCACTTTTATAAGATATACTTTGTATTAAGACTTTGGAGAATTTACGAAATATATCATTTGTAAATAAATATAAAATGTACAATTACATATCAGTAGTTTATTTTGGAGAAATAAAACAGTGCAAAATAGGCTAGCCAAAATTTAGAAGGCAGCCATTAAAAGAAATTCTTAGTCATTATTAAAAATAGGAAATAGCAGAAAGATATTTAAACAGGATCAAATAGTCCAGGCTGATCAACAGTTTTGAAATGTCTTCTAACTAAACCAGATGGAACATTCTTTTTCTCAGCTTGCTCACCTCAAAACTGAAATTTATTGGGTAAATGATGATGATGTGGGGGAGTTTTTTTCCCCTTAAAATTACAAATATTGTCATAATATCCCTCTGAATCAGATAATATTGCTTGTTCCCTGAAGATATACCAGAAGAACTAAATTATTTTGCCTCTTTCTTTGGCTCTTCCACAAACTGTATAATAAAACAAAATGGTTTGAACCCTATTGCAAATTGGTAGTTTCTTGATCCATGCAAGCAGCAGTCAAGGAGGTAGTATTTTTTGGAGGGAGGGGATGGCAATGCTCAGTACAGCAATGAAATACTCTTGCCTTAATTAATGTTATAGGGGAGAGAGACTCGGCTATGTTCAAAGGTGCCTTTCATTAGGACAATCGTGGTTTGTATTTTGTGTGTGTTTAACGTTAAAATCCTATCATTTTTTTTAATATCAAAAACTTTTAATAGTGTTGCTATATTGAAAAAAAGTTTATGAATATATGTCTGACCAATTTTTTCACTCCCACCAAAGGCATGTAAAATATGCAAGGGCAAATATCAATAATTTATTGGGAAATTGCAGCAACTGTTATTATTAAGACAATAATTCAGGATCATATGACTCAAATTTGAAATAGAAATAAACAAAATGACTATATAGTATCATATAAGAAGCCTTTCTACAAATATTGTCTTCTCTTCCGCTATTTATAGTCAATACCTACTGCAAAATTATGAAGAACTTTAGAAACAAAATCACAAAGAAGCATAGCAATTCTCCTTCCTATTAATTCTTGTACAGTTTCCTGCCCTTACACTGTAGTTTAGAATCATTTCTGGTCCTTTCTTTTTAATCTCCCTTTCATATTTCATCAGATATTTCCATTTTTCCCTTACTCTAAAAACAAAGAAACAAATAAAAAGCTGCCATCAGTGGAGGAAAATATATTAATATCAGTTCATACATATTAAGAAATGGGTCATCTTTATAGGAACTGAGAGAATCTGAGAATTCAAACTTTCTTTAATCCAACAAAAACACATAATGTTGCCTGTATGCAAATATTACCAATATATTATCCTTTTAAAAATTGGGATTCATGTGTACAACTTGTAGTATGTATGTAGTATACATTCACACTACTACCTGAGTGTGAATTAGTCCACAGATCCCTAATTCATGATGAGCAATCTTTCCAAATGTATCTAAATAAGTAAAATATTTTAACAATGTTTCCTGAGACAATTTAAAGATTGTCTCAAATTAAGAGTCCCAAAACTCATTCACAGTACCTTTTCAAATTCATGACCAGTTCAAAGCTGCACAAAGATGATGTGTTGAAAGAAACAGAGTGAAAGATGCAATGTTGTTTTGTTACTTGTTCTTAAAATATAGCCAGACTGAATTACAGGTTAGATAAATATTACCCTTATACTGTATCTCAAATGTTCAACTCCACAAATGATAGGCCAGAAATGGAGACAGATTGCTGCTAATTTACTTTAACAAATTTACTTTTACTTCTACCCACCACTAAGAAAAAATACTTGTGCACAGTAGTGCTTACAAACAGGCCCGTAGATCACATGTAATGCTAATCCACAATTTGAGTTTCTTGTTTAACATGATGCACAAGTCCACTCTAACAAAGAAACCATGATTTATAAATCATAGTGAATGGATCTGTGCACCATACAAAGCTAAAAATAAGTCACCCTATCAGTTAATAAATACGTGAAAGAGATGTCCTTTTGTCTCAGGATCAGTAAAGCAGCAGAAAAAGAAAAGGCCAAACTTCCCAGCTTGTTCTTATGCCAGATGTGGTAATCCTCCAACAATTATGGAGTCCTCTGCCCCAAATGAGATTAATGGCAGTATTACCTCAACCTATAGTTTTTCACAAGAGCAAATAAACACCCACACATTCTTCTTCAGGGAAATGGGAAACCATCTGAAGCAGTTTCAAACTTCAAAGTTTTTCACAAAGAAGTAAAATGGTGATCTTGGGTATGCAGATTTCCTCTGGATTTAGGTGTAAAATAAACACATGTTTTATTCTTTGGAATGGGCTTTTTGGAAACAAAGATGGAAAGGGGTTGGATCCAAGTGTGCAAATTTTCAACACAAATCCTTATCAGTCCGGCACAATTCATCACCCAACTCTGGTCAATGATTACAAAGAGAAGAAAAAGGCATGGGAAAAAGACAAATCCATCCTCCCACGTTAAGATATAGTGTTTAAGATACATGCGCACAACAGGCATCCATACATGGATGGATAAACTCACTATAGAATAGGGGTCCTCAAATTTGGCCACTTTAAGACTTGTGGACTTGAACTCCAGGAATTCCCCAGCCAGCATGGAGTTGAAGTCCACAAGTCTTAAAGTGGCCAAGTTTGAGGACCCCTGCTATAGAATTATAAGAGGAATCTGTTAAAATGGACCCATATCACTAATTTCACTTTTCTTTCAAAAAATTACATGGACTTCACAGCCCAGGGGCTGATGGCCTTCTTTCTCAGTCTGTGGCACAGAAAGGGATCACTGAGAGGAAGCTTTCGTGGCCAATGTGGCCACACAATGTTGCTGAAAGCTTGGTGACATGGATGAGTTACAGCCCAGCCTCTGGTGCTGCAGCTTGACTGAGCTGCTGGTCTCATTCTCTACAATCCAGGGGTCTTGGCTTGCCCTGCTCCGGCAACCAGTGTTAGCACAGCACGTCCGCTCCCCCACGAGGCTGCTGCTCTGCTCTGCCAGGAATTTGTTATGGTTCAGCTGGGACAACTCTGGTGTTTGCTCCTGCAGGGCAGTAGCTATATGATTCAGGAGGTCGGTGAAAAACTCTGAGACACCTTCATATCCTGAAAGTAATGAAGAAGTCAGGAGATAAAACATTAGTTATGACTACCATTTTCTTAAAGTTCTCCTCCCCCCTTCATACTTAAGAAGATGGCCTACAGCGATATTTCATTAAATTGTGTACCTCTTGAAAATATCACTGTTTTTTCCCTTTTAAAAATATCTTTAAAATATCTCCCATATTTTATTTCTCCGACTCCCAAAACTGTGAAGTGCTCTTTGTAAAAGTACAAAAGTTTTGCAGACATCTCTGAACAAAGGAAGATCTAAGAGACTGTTTCTTTTCTCCTGATCAATGTTACTGATATTAATTGGTGCTTGACTGCTATAGAGATAGGCACGGGACTCAGTTTAGATGGAAAGATCACTGGGGAAATAAAAACCTTGCTTCTCCCAAAGGTGATGCTACAGTATAGAGATATAAAACATATTGCTAGATTCCTGCCAAGCTTTTAAGAGATATTATTTTTTTCCAGATAAATGATAATTCCTCTTGACAGAGGATAGGGTAAACATACTATAGAGAGAAGGGGCGTTGTCTTACCTGAACGCCTTTTCTCAGCAGGATGATGTAGAGTCCAAATGGATGGGTTCTATGACGGCCTTCCTGCCTGGCAGACTGGGTAAAAACTTCGGCCACACCCCTTCCTTTGGGCGTGACCCCAGTTTTGACTTAGGCGAGAAACTTTGTTGGAATTAACCTTGCAGCTCTTTATTATATCTTTATTATAACCCTGCCTAGACCTATCCTCTGGGTGGGCTTGGACTCTACATCATCCTGCTGAGAAAAGGCGTTCAGGTAAGACAACGCCCCTTCTCCAGCAGGATGGCTGTAGAGTCCAAATGGATGGGACATACCAAAGCCCTCATGTCCCCCTGGGAGGGAATGTCTAGGCTACCGAACTCTGAGCAGATACGACTTGTTGAAGAACTCTTCTGCCAAAAGCCGCGTCTGCTGCTGCTAGGGAGTCTAAACGGTAATGTCGAATAAAAACCGAAGGTGAGGACCAGGTTGCGGCCCTGCAAATCTCTTCCACCGGAGCTTGCGTTAGCCACGCCGCAGATGTAGCTGCGCTCCGAGTTGAGTGAGCAGTCACCTGAGTGGGTGCTGGCAAATCCTGTGAGACGTAGGCCTGCGCTATGCAGGCTCTGATCCACCTGCCTATGGTGGAAGGAGATACCTTCTTTCCCATAGTTGCTGGTTGAAAGGACACAAATAATGCTTCAGTCTTTCGGAAAGCCGAGGTGCGTTTCACGTAGAAACACAGCGCTCTCCGCACGTCCAGCTTGTGCCATCTGTGTTCTAGTCTATGTTTGGGTCTTGGACAGAAATCAGGAAGCGAAAGTTCCTGAGATCTGTGAAAGATGCTATTTACCTTCGGAATGAAGGTCGGGTCTGGTCTAAGAACGACCCTGTCTTTGAAAAAGGTACACAGATCCTTCCTTACTGACAGTGCTGCTAGTTCTGAGATTCTTCTTGCTGAAGTAATTGCCACAAGGAAAGCTACCTTCAGTGATAGGTGATGGAGTGAGCATGTTTCAAGAGGTTCGAAGGGTGCTGATGTCAAGGCTAGAAGGACCTTAGGCAGGTTCCAGGACGGGTACCTGTGTATGACTGGGGGCTTTGTGTTAGATGCCCCTTTTAAAAAGGCATTAATAGCTGGATGCTGTGCTAGGGAAGTTAAGTTGTCGCAGGAGAGTACAGTTGAGAGGGCCGATATCTGTCTGCGGATAGTATTGACTGACAGGCCCTTATTAAGACCCTCCAGTAGGTAATCTAGGATATTGGGAATAGATACTGCGGTCGGGTCTAGGTGAAGCGAAGCGCACCACCTACAAAATCCCTTCCACGTAGCGTCATAAATCCTATTAGTGGACGCTCTTCGTGATGCCTGTATGATCGATATCACCCCTGCAGAATAAGATTGTTTAGTTAAGCTTTGCCGCTCAAATGCCAAGCGGCTAGTTGTAGCCACTGGGGATCTGGGTGTACAAGCTTGCCCTGACTGAGTTTTACCTTGTCCGGGGGGATCCTCCACGGAGGTGATATCGAAAGGTCCACGAGGTCGGCAAACCACGGGCGCCGTGGCCAGTGAGGGGCAATGCAGACCATTTCTGCGCCCTCCAGGATCATCTTGCGTATGGTTGCCGGTATTAATGGCAGTGGTGGGAAGGCGTACAGGAGTTGCGCCGGCCACCGGCACCTGAGAGCATCCGTTCCCTCCGATCCCGGGGACGGGAATCTGGAGAAGAACCTGGGGAGCTGTGTGTTCTTGTGGTTGGCAAATAGATCTAGGTGCGGTTGTCCGAACCTCCGGGAGATCTCCTCGAAGAGAGCCGGGTCCAGACGCCATTCCGACTGGTCCACCTTGGCTCTGCTCAGGGAGTCTGCCTGGGTGTTTGTCTCCCCTGAGATGTGTTCCGCTCTGATGGAACTCACATTGGCTTCTGCCCACCGAGACAGAGCCAATGCTTCCTTCATTAGTTCCACTGATTTCGTTCCTCCCTCCTTGTTTACATGCGCCTTGGCTGCTACATTGTCTGTAAGCACGAGGACGTGCCTCCTCGTTACTAGGTGTGAGAAATGACGGAGGGCCAGGTGTATGGCCCGGAGCTCTAGCCAGTTGATGCTGTGTGACAGGTCCTTCTGACCCCACTGGCCCTGTGCTATCTGGGTCCCCAGATGGGCTCCCCATCCGAACAGGCTCGCATCTGTCGTGAGCGTGACCCTGTTCGGTTCCCTGAATATGCTCCCCTTGAGTGTCATGGGGGATAGCCACCATTTTAGTGATTTCATCACCTGTGCTGGTACCGGCACTCTCCTGCTGGAGGTGCTGAGGTTCCTCCTCTGGTAGGGTAGGAGGAACCACTGCAACTCCCTCGAGTGGAGCCTTGCCCATGGGATGATGCCCATGCAAGATATCATCTTCCCCAGGAGCTTCGAGAGTTGTAGCAAGGGCACTCTCCTGATCTTTTGAATTTGGTGGATTAGCTTGGATATGCTGATCAGTCGCTCCTGGGAAAGGAATACCCTGCACTGTGACGTGTCTATCACCGCGCCCAGGTGTTGCAGTCTCCTTGAGGGAATGAGGTGGCTCTTGTTTAGATTGACCGAGAATCCGTGCCCCTGTAGGGTTCGGATCGTGGTCTTGAGATCTGCCCTTGCTTGTTCCTGAGATCTGGACTGAATCAAGATGTCGTCCAGATAAAACTGTACGCGAACCGGCATCAGCCTGAGATGGGCTGCTATTACAGCTAGGATTTTGGTAAATACCCTTGGTGCTGAAGATAGTCCGAAGGGTAAGGCCCTGTATTGGTAATGCCGGCCCGCGTAGGTAAATCTGAGGAATTTCCGGTAGCTGGGATGGATGGGAATGTGTAGGTACGCCTCTGTGAGATCTATTGAGGATAATAGATCGTCTTCCCTGACGCTGGCTAGGATGGACTTCAATGAGTGCATCTTGAACTTCCTGTACTTTATGAAATGATTCAGGCCCTTCAGGTCCAATATTGCTCTCCACCCTCCTGATGTCTTTGGAATAACGAAGAGGATGGAATAAAATCCTCTTCCCTCCTCTTCCTTTGGTACCCTCTCTATGGCTTGAATTGACAGGAGGTGAGCTATGGCCGAAGTTATCAGCCTCGTCTTGTGTACCTTTCTGGAGATGGGGCATCTGATGAACCGGCTTGGTGGGGGAGAACAAAAGTCTAAGGTCAGGCCATGCCTGATCGTTTCCAAGACCCAGGCGTCGGTGGTGGTCTGCTCCCAGACCTCGATGAAGTTTCCTAACCGACCCCCGATGGGAGTGTCCTGTTTGGCGTCACTTGGTACGCTTAAAGGATCTGCCTCCCGCTCCCCTATATGGGCGTCTGGACTGGAACTGGCCTCTGGCTCCCGGGCTTTGGCGATCCTGGGTTCGATCCTGTCTCGGATAGAAGGATCGTGAGCCTCTGGGCCAGTCCCAGGATTGCCCTGATCGAAAGGGCTGTCTCCATTCCCAGGGGCTTCCTGGGCGGGAGCCCTGTCTCCGGAAGTCCTGACTGCCTCTCCTGTCTAACTTCTTTGATGGATGCACTAGGATTTTTTTCTTGTCTCTGCCTTCGCTGACGTGTGGGTCCAGAATGGAACCAAACAGGGCTTCTCCACTGTATTTGGACGTCGAAAGACGCCATTTGGACCTCAGGTCTGTCTTCCAATTTTTGAGCCACAGTAGCCTTCGCGAGGCCACTGTGGCCGCAATGGACCTTGCCGCATACTTTGTTGCGTACAGTGAAGCGTCAGACACGAATTGAGAGGCCGCGAGGAGCTTGGCCAATGTTTGGTGTACTCTGACCTGGTCTGGAGGCACCGTGCCTTGCAGTTCCCTCAGCCACATGATACTGGCCCTCGCGAAGAATGATGATGAAGTGGCTGCTCTGGCCGCCCAGGCTGCGGCCATATGGGAACGCCGGAGGGAGTGTTCAAATTTCTTCTCCTCAGGTCTCAAGACCTCCGCCATGTCTCCTGGAATCGCGGAGGTAGAAAATAATGAGATCAAGGGGTTATCTACAGTGGGAACCTCTAACATGTTAGAGAAGGAGGGAGATAGGTTGAAAAGCTTTCTTTCCGCGCTGTTAGGTGCCGGTGGGCTCGCAAGTGAGGACCATTGTTCCTCCAGCGTGGTCATAAAGACCTCCGCACATGGGATGTACTTATCCTGTGGAACCTTTTTGGCAAATAGAGGATTGGCCTCCTTGCTTGTTGAGGGCTTCTCATCCTGTACTGATGTTAGGTTGACTGTGGAAACTGCCTTTATCAGGAGTGATTTTAGGAGCGCTGGGTTAAAGAGGCCAGAGCTTGTCGCCTGCTCAGGTGCGGTCTCCTCGTCCTCCGAGAGGGGCATGTCTGACATGTCCAGGTCTACTGAGTCACCCTCTCCCAATTGAGAGGAAGTTTCAGAGATGCTGGTAGGGGGCGGCCTAGCCCGTCCCTTACGGGGTGTGTGAAAGGCCACTTGCCCCTTAGAAGCCATGAACTGGGAGAATGCATCCTGCATGAATGCATGAAATTGTGCCGACCATATGTTCTCCTGCGCCTTGTCGTTGGGGTGAGGCGCTGGAGTGTGGTCGGGTGAAGAAGCTGGTGAGGAGGGATTGGAGGAATCTAACTGTTCAGTTTCCCCAGGAGGAGACCAAGTCTTGAGCACTTCCTCGGCAGTAGGTTCTGTGCTGGGTGCCACCCCTGGGACAGGGGAAACCAAATTTGTCCCATTGACATTGGTTCTCTGTGCTCTGCTAATTTGCCTTTCTAAAGCCAAATGTCTCCTCAAAGCCTCTCGCTCAGCCGTTTTGGACTGTCCCTTCTGAGAAAGGTGCTTTGTTTTAGCTTTCTTCTTCCCCCCCACCTCTGATTCAGAAGATCTGCGTTTTTGTTGTTGCTGTGGGGGGGACAATTGAGGGACCTGTGTGACTGAATACGAGACATTGTCTGCCATTGTGCCAGACACCCCGAGTAGGCAATGCCTGGAAAGGGGGAATGAGATACGCAGATCAGATGCAGATGCTTGGGGCTGTGCCCTCTTCTGCCTATACAAACAATGGCCGGACAGACAGGAATCTTTGGACAGAAGATCCTGCAAGGCAGTGACTAAAGGTCACTATAGGAACAGTTAGGAAAAGAAAAAATATTTCTCCTCACCTCCTCACCTAGTCCAGACAAAAGTACAGTTTATATCTCTCTCTCCCCCGGTCTGTGGCTGTGGTAGCAGACCACGCTCAGAACTGATAGAGGTTCTAATCTTTTATTCCTCTTCCTTCCTCTTGCCCAAGTGTCTTAATGTAAAGGAAAAAAGCGGCGGCTAAACTGCTTGTTTAAAATGGCGAATGGGAGGAAGCCCCGCCTCCCAATAGTAGCCGGATGAGCCACGAGGCTCCAACAATGGCGGGTCTTTAATAGCCAGCAATAGGGTAATTAACCGGCTTGAATGGCTCTTTTGTCCTTAAGGGGGCTGTGCCTCTCCGCTGGGGGAGAAAAAACGGCGCTGAGGCTCTGCCGGTCGGTTTGGGCGCGCTGCGCTTCTCGCGCCGCTCAGCTGATCAGCGCTCTGTTTTCCCGCGCCGCTCAGCTGTTTGGCGCTGAACGGCGCCTCAGCTCCTCCGCCGGACCGAGTGGCCTCCGTGCCACTCAGCTGCCCGGCGGGTGGTCCGGGAAATGTCCCCGCGCCAAACAGCTGTTTGGCGGGATCCGCGGAAGATCCACTGACCGGCCCGAGCCCCCCTGGCTAACCGCCCTGGCGATCCTCTCACCACTCCGACGATCCTGGCTGGGAGGCGTCGGTGTTCTATTCCTCTGCCCGGGATCCCTGCCTGCTGCAAAAAGGGGAGGAAAAAAAAAAAAAAACTGGAAGAGGATATTCTTTTCTTTGTGAAAACTCTTCTTTCCTAAGAGCTGCTTCTCGCACTTCTACCAGGCTTCGAGACTGAGTCAAAACTGGGGTCACGCCCAAAGGAAGGGGTGTGGCCGAAGTTTTTACCCAGTCTGCCAGGCAGGAAGGCCGTCATAGAACCCATCCATTTGGACTCTACAGCCATCCTGCTGGAGAAATCTGGACATTTTTAAACTCAGTGGCAAGAAATGTTAATCTAAACACAAGAGACATATCCTGAAATTCTTATGCTGCCCTTCAACTTAGCATTATATATTGTCCCATTCCACCTCTTGTTCTCCGGAGCAGCTGCTCTCAGAAGCTGTACGTTGTATGTAAAATGAATTTTGTCTTATGTTAGTGCTTCTTGTAAAATTGTTTAATGTAATATAAATCTTAGTCAGAAATATATCTGCTGTTGTAAAAGCTGTATGTGAGCAGTGTACACACAATGCAATGCAATCATTTGGGATTTATTGGGATGCTGCAGTTCAACAGATGTCATTTTAAATATCCTATGAAGTCAATTTCACTGGAAGGACCACTTAGCTTTAGGATAGAAACAGTTTTGTATGCAAGAGCCCACCAGGTTGAGATCTATAATTTTCACAGTTAAAAGGATAAAGAGTAATATCGGTAGGAGAAAACTCCTTGGCTGATAGTCAAAGGGAAAAAAAATCTCTTTTAGCATATAATCAGCTCTAGATTTAATGGTCTCAGAACCTGAATCATTCCCCACCCCTTTTTAAAAGCAAGGAAAACGACAGTATTAGCAGATGCCTTCTGCGGGAAAATAGATGATTTAATTTGCTGAAGAAAATTAGAATGAATTTACTCTGCAGAATTTTTAGGGAATTCTCAGTGACAATAAGAAAGAACAGCTTGGAAGCCCAAGACCAAATAGTAGGTCTAATGAATGCTTACTACTGGGACTAAAATAAAACTGAAACCACACTGATTTGGGAGAATAGGGTGGGTTTGTTTTTGTGAAGCACATCCCAAGAATATAACATTCTTGTTCATATCTTAAATAGATAACAGCAGAGCTCTTTTGAAGTATTCTTGAACTTCAATGTATACTTTTTAAAAAGATAAGTTTTTAAAAATCTAGCATTTCTATTGCTCCTGTTCACAGTTCGGTATGATTCAGTTTCTAAATGTAATAATTAAATAATCAAATAAATAAATAGCTTTGCAGCCTGTGTTTCTTAAGAGTACCAACTTATTTGTAGACCAAATGAAATCGATAGAAAAGTAATTGGTTTTTGACTGATGGGAAGGGTTTTGATTTGGGAGTGCCCAAGTGGCTGGAAATACTTAATGCTACTAGAGAAACCAAATCAATCAGACGATGATTGATAATATCTAGAGGCAGCCAGTCAGCTGAAAGGAGGAAAAAGGCTGATGTTAATTAGATCACTAATGAAATCAGCTACAGGGCTGAAGACAACAAGAATATACTGAAGCAGTGAATAAAAACAAAGTTTGCCTTCTGCATTAATTTACAGTTTCATAAGTACACTTTATGCAAACTTTCCATACCTTACGTGTGCCTCAGATACATGGACACAGGTGTCCTGAATGATGATCAT
The DNA here is from genome assembly GCF_016545835.1 of Crotalus tigris. Classification (NCBI taxonomy): domain Eukaryota; kingdom Metazoa; phylum Chordata; class Lepidosauria; order Squamata; family Viperidae; genus Crotalus; species Crotalus tigris. The sequence continues at coordinate 862,161 of NW_024097902.1, read as the reverse complement.
GCCAGTGCAGCAGTATGAAAGTTGAGATCCATACCACTGCTAGGTACCCAGATTGGGGAAAGTTAAGACAATTCATAAGAACATATTGCATCTGAATATGTATTTTGCAAGTCCCCATTACCTTGTTAACTTTCCAATGTCAGCCTTACGTAGCATGATCAATAACAAGAGATCACATCCAAAACTTTCAAAAAATACAATCTGCCTATAATCTTGTGTGTGTAGAGTTAAACTTGTGACCGCAACTGAGCCCAAAATTTCTGTTGCTAAGTAAGTCATTTGTTAAGTGAGTTTTGGCCCATTTTATGTCCTTTCTTGCTACAGCTGTTTAGCAAATCACTGCAGTTGTTAAGTCAGTAACACAGTTTTAAGTGAGTCTGGCTTCCACATTAACTTTGCTTGTCAGAAGGTCATAAAAGGTCACACCTGTCCCCGGGACTGCAACCATCATAACTATGGGTCAGTTGCCAAGCGTCTGAATTTTGATCACGTGACCATGGGGATGCTGCAAAGGTCATAGGAGTGAAAAATGGTCATAAATCACTTTTTTCAATGCCACTGTAACTTTGAATGGTCACTAAATAAACTGTTGTAAGTTGAGGGCTACCTGTATTTAGATTTGTAAGGGGCCCATTGCATAATTTGAGTTTCTAAGTGAATGGAGGATCTTACTCATGTAGATTACCTGTCTGCTCTTGAACTTGCTGAGCAGGAGGTTGGACTAGATGACCTCCAAGGTCCCTTCCAACTTTTTTATTATTACTATGATGATGATGATGATGTAGTATGGGTAAAATTCTGAAAGAAGTGTTGATACTGAACCCAGATCCAACCACAGGGCTCAGCTACTTTCTTCATATATGTCTTGAGAGTGAGCACATTTAAAAAATTTTAAAGGGGAAAGCCACAGTTTGGAGCCCTCAGAGTATCTCAAAAATATTTGTTTTATTTTTGGATGGAATTCTATTATTTGCATTTAATCTGATTTGATTTTAGTCAAAGCTACATGAAATTTATATTTTTATTTTTCATCCTGGGCTGAGCCACTTTGTCTTGACCTTACTCATTTTTGGAAGTTGAATTCTTGGTATACCATTTAAAGGACAACTGTGGGTCTTTGTCTGAAAAAAATATGCTGCACTCTTGCTTGAAATGAATGTTAACATTGAGGTATGATATTTGTATTTTGTGTATTGTATATCATTTTTGCTCTCACCTGGAAATGCATTGATATCAATGACTGCATGCTGACCAGTCTGATTATTAATGATAATGTCAATGCCAAAGAGAGAAATCCCCAAAGTCTGCCTTAGTGTCTTTGAGATTGCTTGGATGACGTCGTCATTTGGTCTCTCAAACACCCCTTCTATTTTATCAAGCTACAAAAGAGAGAGAGAGAGAGAGAGAGAGAAAATGAAATTGTAGAGGGATATTAAAGAAAAAACAGGTATCCTCACATTTCCTCCAGACATGAAATACATCATCGGCAGAAACCACAGATCAGTATTTTAAAAGGTCTGAAATCTTGCCAAATCTTTGGGGACAAAATGTCAACTTTAACGTGGCAAGGCTAGCAGAGGCCATGGACTGCAGGACAGTCAAATGGGCAAAGATGCGGAGGGGCAGAGAAGTGGGTGGGTGGGAGAGCTGAAGCCCCCCCCCCCGTGATCATAAGCTGGAACAGCCCCAACTTTGGGGACCAGGTATAAAGACCATTCACCCAGAGACTCTGTAAATTTGATTAGTCATTGAATGAATGATTATTTACCAAGTATCATAATTCCTATGTTTCAAGGAAAGCCAAACATTTTCATATGTGTTGGTGAAAGATTCTGGATGATTCTGAGCTTCTGCTTTCCTGCAATAATTTCTAAAATAAGCCTGAAAAGAACAGTGTTAAATTGAGAGGAGCCTATTGTCAGAATCAGAATTTGGAGAAAGAAGTCTGGAATACTTACTGCTGTTAAGATGGAAGAGGATTCTGGTTTTGATACATTGTGACTGTTGAAAAATATTGATTCTCTATCTATAGATTGGAAATTAAAGAAAAAAACCTATAAGTTACAAACAAATCTGTAGAACTAAAAAAAAATACATGCAAGTAACAAACAATTGCTCTTAAATGTTACATTCAAAATCACCACTTAAGTCTTAAAAATATTTGAATATATAAACACTAGAGGGCACTATAATCCAGCAACTTTATATTTTCAACAAATAAAATCCTTGGATTTTACACCATTCCTATTTGTATTGAGTTCTAATCAATTGCCATAATACAATGTCCTGGCTTCCATAATTGACGCAAAATAATAGCTTTGTTGCATAAAGGAGTAGAGTTTTTAACAGGTTTATTTATTTGAAACGATAACAAAGCAAAACAAAACATGGAAGAAATGACAGGAGCTGCTAGGGGTACCTGCGTTGATGCTGGCTTCAAAAAATAATACTAATTCAGCAATGAAATAAGAAGAAGCAATGCCTTTTAAAAGTTTGTGCTGCTTGTGCCCAGTCACTGAGCTGTAGACAGGTTGTTTGTGATCATCGAAGAACATCTTGTACATTTATTGGGTGAGGGATGTCTGTAAGATAAACTCAGCAGCCGTCTGTCTGGGCTAGTTTTTGTGAAGCTATTTTTTCTATTGTTACTTTGCCAACAGGTTTGCCTAGAACTCTGATTAACACACCCCTCTTTGACTTCTACCTCTTGGTCTGTGACTTACAATTTGTCCTATCCTGCTGGTATATATCTCCATTCCAAGCCCATTGGGAGATGCTGTAGAAGACATGACCTGGTGTCTGGAGGCTGTCAGGGTCTGGATGGGGAAAAACAGGCTCAGACTTAACCCAAACCAAATGGAGTGGTTGTTGCTCCAGAGGCCAATTACTCCATCTTTGATTTGATGGGATTATGCTCCACTATGCACCGAAGACAGTTACTCATGCCCGTCAATTCATTCTACATAGGGAAATGCTTGAATCATCCAGAAATTTTGAGTGGTCAAGAATGAACGTATTACAGCACGTATACCCAGAGGCCAATTACAATACTGGCATATTACACCACTGCTGTGGGAGTTGCACTGGTTACTAGTGTAATTCAAAGGGCCAATCACAAATAAAGCTGTATGAGTCTTTGGGCCACACCGTAGAGACTGTTTTTTCCCATATGGTTTCAAACTGTCCCATCTGAACTAGGGAGCACCAAAGGATCCCTATATATCAAGAAATACAATGGGAGGTGACCTGACAAGAAATGTTCTCTGCAGCACACCTCCTTTGGAACCGATTGCCCCCTGAAACAAGGATAGCACCCATCCTTATGGTTTTTCAGAAGCAAGTGACCACATGGCTCTTCCAGAAGACCTTGAGGGTTTATAGTCAGTGGTGCCAAACCAAATGCCAAATTAATTTGTAGTTATGTAACAACTCTAATTTGGAGAAATAGATTATGAGCTTTATTATATAATTGATTTGAATATTAATTTTGCACTGCCTTTATACAAGAAATCCTGTAAGCTGTTAGATTTCAAGTAGTAGATCAATCACATAGAGAAATTAAGAAATCAAGAGTTTCTGATACTGCAGCCCATTTTGCCATGTAAATAATTAGTCATAACTGAAGTACTCCTAAAAGAATGAACATGTATTCATTGATTCATTAGAAATAAGCACAAGATGAATTATTTTCTAGCCATTGAATTCATCATCCCAAGTTTTCATTTCAGATGTCAACTGAAACATTAAAAAATAAAGGTTTACTTTTTGGCTAAAGTAAAGTGTACATTGGTTTAAAACTTCCAACAGAATATGTATTTAAACTGAAAACTTGGATAAGGTTATAACAAAAGATTATTGATTATTGATTAACAAGTATATATGAAAATGCTTCCAATGTTTTTTATTACATTACATAAGCTAAAACAATACAAAAAAGCATAGCATAAAGATACAAAAGACAAGAGGAAAAAGTAGAACATAAGTAAAAACATTGCGAAATGTAATTTTGGTAACATATTCTCTCTTCCCTTCCATTCTCTTCCCCAATCACTACATACAATTTCAATATTTATGTTATGATTTTATTATTTAATATTAAACTTTAGAGATTTTTGCTTATGTCTGTTTGTAATTTATTTGTTGTTTTAAATTAGTCTCTTTTTTTAAAAGCCATATTCCAAAGGTCTGAATATGCCTTGCTGGGTAATGCACTGTATATAAGGGAGCCTTTCCTGCTTAAATTTGATTAATTTTTTTATTATGAATACATATTGTCAGTTTTGTTATTGCTGCCTGTTCACCAATTCAGGTGTCCTACTCTTGCATTGTTGGCACAATGTTACTTTCCCAATGTTGTCTTTTCTTGCCATTGGCAGCATATAAATAAAATGTATCAAACTTATTAAAATACATTTTCTGGAATTATTCCCCAAATTGTAGGAAATTCCAAACATCCCAGTTGGGAACAGCTGACAGTCTTATTATTTCTGTCTTTGGGTATAATTCTTTAAAAGTCATTGATATTAATGGGTATTGCTACAATGTAGAAAACAGAAGTCAAAAATTAACTTTGCATGTATGAAGAAAAAAAACTAAAATAATTATTCATATTGCTAAAAACTAGAATCGTAAATCTATTTTGAATGTGATCATTCTACAAGGGAACATTTTAAAGGTACTGAAAGAATGTGGGAATACTTTTATTATTAAAAAGGTATAATTCATGCAAAAATATAAAAGCTTTTTGGATTAAGATATGGCGGAATATTCAAAGAATTTTTAGAAGGAGGGTAAAATTTACTCCGCAATTATTTTTGTTAGGTATTGTTACTGATTGTGATGCTAAGGAGGTTATATTGATGTTAAATTTGATTACAGCCGCAAGGCTGTTAGTTTGTATGGGAAAAATGGATAAATTTTATACAACATAAATTGGATATAAAAAAATATCATTTAGCTTTTTTATAACTTGTATATAATTTTTGATATTTGATGGATTGTTTTCTCTTTTCTCCTTTTTTTTCTTTTTCCTATTTTTCCTCTTTCTTTCTTTCTTCTTTTCTTTTTTCCTTTTTAAGTATTTTTTTTAATGTTTATGTTACTTATATTTTATTATTAACTATTTTATAAGTTGTTAAAACTTGTTTAGGTTTCTTAAAATTTTAATTAAGCCTATATTCAGCTCTGGGAAGCTCGGGGGGGGGGATGGAGGGGGTGGTTTGGGAGGGTTTGGGTGAGGGTTGTTTTGTTTTTTTGTTTTTTTTGTTTTTTATTGTTCTTTTTTTGTTATTTGTAAAAACTTTTAAAAATTCTCAATAAAAAAAAGGTATAATTCAGTTAATGGAAGGAACAGTTTTTAAATATGGTATTCAGTACATAATCCCTCTATTTATGTACCATTTAAACTTCAGTTGAATAATATACTGACTGAAGATTACAGGGTTATCTGTGATAAATATTTTAAGTGCTACATGAGTGCTGACTATTTAAACAAAAAACAAAAGCAGGATTAACATTTGAACGAGAGACTACTAGGAATGACCATAGCTACAGTAAAAAAAATTAAAAAATCCCTGAAGAATTCAGTGATAAATCATTTTTATAATCTTAAGAAAATGGCATGTATAGTAGGAATTGTACTGAACTAAAAAGAAAACTAAAGTTTTCATACCAATTGTAATTATTTTTGATATTATGGTTTGTTATCTAGTTGTGTATTACTTTTAGATTTTGTGACTTTAGCAATTTTTTTTTAATTTCACCTTGCTATTTTGCATACTTGCCTTTGGATAAAATATTTATAAATCAACATAGCATATTTGACAGTGATTCAACATAAATAATTAAATAAAAGCAGATCTATTACAGCTTCCAAAAATGTTTTCTTCATAAGGAGTAAAGAAAAAAAAAAATGAAATCACAGAACATTTTAACTCAGTGCATTTTTCTTGAATGATATACCACATAATCAGACCATCTAAATATTATGAACCAATTTTAACAATTTTATTAGTATGATTTCAAGCAAATCGCATATGAATAAGATGTCAAAGCCTTCACGAAAGATCACAATATAATCAATCAATCAATCATATTTATATAGCTGCCCTTTTCACAAAATGTGACTCTGGGTGCTTATAATAAAGTTCAGGTGGAATGTGTCATACAGGGAAATTTTTTCCAAAATTCTTAGAGGAAGAGTTGAGTAGAGATGATCAGGGTCAAGTATCAAATAGAATTTGAAACCAACTGCATCCAGCCACTGATTTATGATGCCATAATCTCAAAACCTCTATGGAAGCTAGACAGGGTTAAAAGCATGTAGGAGCTCTTCTGCTTCCATCTTGACTTGCTTATTTTAGGAAGAAGTCTGCAATGTCCTCCCCTTTTTCTCCAGTTTTAGATTAGCACTTCGGTACATAAATTTGAATGCACGTAGCAGCTATTGGCAAGAACAGTTGTTATCTCCCAAAGAAATTACTGCTACAATGGTCTGGGGGAGGAGATAAGGGAGAAATTGAAAAATATCAAAAGTACAAAAAGCCGGGGAAACACTGAGTTCAATCTTCCTCAACCTGACGTCCTCTATGTGTTTTGGATCAGGACTCACCAAAATGTTGTTCTTTAGATTTTCCCACTAGTATACCACGTTGAATTACCACTTCCAAAGCTTACCAGAAATGCCTGCTGAGAAGTTCTTCACAGAGGGCCTCTTCACCACAGTATATGACTCCCCAACCACAAAGACTTTGTACAGGACAGCATTGTGGTTGATGAAACTTTGAATCACACATGGAGGCTGAATGGCTTTCAGGCCTTCCCGGTTGAATATGATAGCCATCTGAAAAATAAAGATACGACTTGCAATTACAGTCATACAGATGAAAAATACACGTTTCACATAAACAAGAATTGCATTGGTGGTTCCAATAGCAGTATGCACAGCATGAATACATACAGTACATACATAACATACAATTATTTGCTGCTGCTATCAGTGGCGTTAGTATACATTCAGATGGTTTTAAAAGGGATTAGACAAATTGATGGAAGATTGGGTTATTGGTGTTTATTATTTTTGATTAGACATAGCAAAACGTAAATACAAGCTACTAGGGAGCAGGAATAGAAGAACATTATTGCTTTCCTTTCTTTTTTGTCAGCTTCTTGAATGCAATTGCTTGATCAATGTAGAACACATAATGTTGAAGTGTTTATGATACTGGCTTGATCCAGCAGAGCTCTTCTTATGCTTTTATGCCAAGTATTCAGATAAACTGGGGAGGGGAGGATGGAGAGAAGATGCAGAACTGTGCTATCCAATTGGAAACACTTGGCATTCTGTCTCTCCAACTTGCAGCTGATTTCTTATTTAGTCTTTTCCCCAAATTTACTTAATTATGCTTATCTACTGCTTCTTTATGCCAAAGCATCTCAGAATGGTTTACAATAAAATATAGAATAAAGCAATTATGTAATGGGATGGAAATGCTAATAGTCATCCTATATGACCATCATAGATCCCTTATTGAGTCAGGATATTTCTCTTGCTCTTGTGAGAACTTTTGGCAGCATTTAAAAACACTACCTATGGTATCTGAAGGGTCACTTATGTGAGTTGGGCATACTACAGTTCAGTGCTTCTGCTCTTATCTGAATGAGAATATCCAGTTTGGATTACTGGAGTGAGGAAGATGACAATTATATGGTTGCTCCAATGGAAACCTGTTTGGTGCTCTCCCCTATATTATTTAACATCTCTGTGAAATTACTGAGAGAAATCATCTACCAAATTGAGATGCCTTTAGAGATGACCTAGAAATTGCAGCTGGTTCATAAGTGGCAGATGAACCAATGACAGGGTAACTCATCACTGCAAGTCGGTACCATTGTCAAAGTCTTCCCACTAGTTGCCAGTAGGCTTCTGATCTCAACTCAAAGTGCCGAAAATACATTATAAAGTCCTATGTAGCGTTGCATTATGTTAGAGAAGGCATTCCTTTGCCAGACTTAAACCCATTCATGAAGTAGAAACACTGTGAGAAGTTCCCCCCATCCCAGTCTCCTGTTTTAAGAAGACTAAGTGGCAGGACTTTTCTATTTAATCCCCATATTTTCAAATGCCTTCTCTTCATAGGCTTTTGTAACCCCCCTCCCTCAAATCCTGGCATTTTATAAAGCTGTCAATATCCTATTCCATTTTTGTTTTTGCCCAAGTAATCGTTATTTAATGGCTATCATCTTGGGATATTTATTCATTCTATGTTTTTTTCTTTTATGTTCTATTTTGACAAATGCTGCCTAAAACCTGTGCATTAGGATGGATTACAAAATTGCAAATAAATAAACAAATGGATGGATGGATAGATGGATGGATGAATGAATGTGTATGAGTATATATAACTGGGTTTCAAAATGAGAGAAAAATAAATTTGCAATATTAATGAAGCCATGAGGATATGAAGAATGACTTCTAAGTATGCATGAGAGACAAGAATCAACCCTCCTTTCTTTTCCTTGAAGTTTATGAATCAAATTCACAGATGGACTACTATAGTTTTTCTCTTAATGCCCAGCCAAGGCAGTTTTTCTAAATACACACTATATGAAGCCTTGTGCAAATACTTACCTCATGAGAGTTGGTTCCATGGGCGACTCTTGTCTTACAAACTTCAGTAACAAAAAAGGTAAATTGTGAGTCAGTACAAAAGAATATACACATGGCACTTCAGTATTTCTAACAACTAATGCTAATGATTTAGTTAATCCACCCAACTGGATGGTATTCACCCTATGGTTACCCTTCCCCTGAAACCAGCCTTCTCTCATTTTGGCATTTTCAGAAAATAAGATCGGGTCTTATTTATTTATTTATTTTGCCTCCAAAAGAGGCACCAAGTCTTGTTTTCAGGGGATATCTTCTATATTCACCTCTGGCACCGACAGCCCCGCCCAGCAGGTCCACTTCTTCTGCGGACAAAGGAGCAGCGTCATTCTGCAGCTGTATTCCTGCCTGCATTTTGCAATCAGGCCTTTTGGGAAGGCCTCTGTAGCCGAGTACCATAGCTCAGTTCTCAGCTGCAGAGGTCTTGCAGAACCGAGCTATGGATTGAATCCATAGCTCGGTTCTTGGCTGCAGTGGCCTTTTGGAAAGACCTGTGACTGAGAAATGCAAGCCTGGCTACAGAAGAACGCCACAGAGGAAGTGGGCCAGCAAGGAGAGGTCTGGCTGTGAGGTAAGTGGGTGCAGTGCGCGTGAGGCAGCTCTACCCCCCCCCACTAGCTCGATTTTTTAGGTATGTGCCTCGCCTTAAAACTAGGGCTTATTTTTGGGGTAGGCCTTACTTTCTGGGAAACACGGTATCTATTCAATTGTATTTATATTCCTATCTTTCCTCTAAGACAGTGTTTTTCATATTTACAACAAATTTAAGAAGTGTGAATTTCAATTATGCTAGTTAAGGAATTCTGAGAATTGAAGATCACAAACATTTTAACATAATCAAAGTTGAGAAACACCGCTCCAAGAGATGGGGTAGTTTACATAGGGATCTTCTCTAATCTTATTCTCACAATCACCTTGTCAGATCGACTAGTCTGAGAGATGGCAACTGACCTGAAATAATACAGTAAACTCCTTATTAAGCTGGGGACTTGAATATGGATGTTCCCAATTAGTCCATCACTTTAGCAGCTGCACTACACTGTACTATATGTAGCCACTGTTTCTCCTTCAAGAACTTGCCACTATAATTCAGTGACAAACTGTTGAAGTTCTTGAACTTTTTTTAATGAAAATCAGTGAGAATAGATAGGTTAAGTCTTTGATAGCTATGTTAATTCTATTGGAACATTAATGCACCTGTTATTTATTTAAAAAGGTCTTTCCAAATAAAGCAAAATGAAAAGGGATGGCTTTTTGGAGAGTGACATCTAAAATACAGAAGAGCACTGCTACAGAAATTTGCCTTGTTTAATCCTTATGGTCTATTGACATTATTAGAGCCATTTAAATACCGATAGTCACAGACTCTCAATTTAAAATGAATATTTTCATTGTCCTATAGTTTAATATATTAATGTTGCATATTACTACCGTATTTTCCGGCGTATAAGATGACTGGGTGTATAAGAAGACCCCCAACTTTGGAGAAGATTTGCATGGTTAGAAAGTCGTCTTATACACCAGAAAATACGGTATTTTCCGGCGTATAAGACGACTTTGGAGAAGATTTGCATGATTTAGAAAGTCGTCTTATACGCCAGAAAATACAGTAACTTGCCCAGAGAACTTATACTTACATTAATGTATAGTAGTACATTTAATATACTATAATAAATGTTATACTAGAATAGAATACTTTATTTGCCAAGTGTGATTGGACATACAAAGAATTTGTCTCCAGTGCATAAGCACTCAATGTGCATACAAACTACGAAGTAATGTAATTATAAGATAATTGTACATCTAAGATTCATACGTTAGTATAGCATACCTAAAATGAAAAAAAAAATCTCAATTTGCCAGAATATTACTCTGTAGTTTTAAATGGGCATTAGGGCCTTTTTCTAATAAACCAACACAAACATTATACATATTGAAATAAAAAGAGACACTTCCAAAATAACTTTGATAATTCATCTTCTAAATAGCAGACAGAGAAAATGAAAAAGAGAAAAATAACATACTATACTATAGAAAGAAGGATTTTATGCACAATATGCATGCAGAGCCTTTACGCATTTTTAAAGGAGGATCAAACAAACTCATGGAAGAAAACATTAGCCATTGAATTCCGATTGTCACAGAAAGCTGTATTGTCCTCATGTTCCGCTTAAAGACTTCAGGAAAGTGTTTGCTTGGTCTCTAGGTACGATGAGTAGTGGATCAGATAAAACACTGACTTAATCTAGTAGGACTGTTAATATCTGAATAAGCCATCTTTCACTGTCACCATGAAAATACTGTATTTTCAAACTTAAAAGAACTAAAATAGAGTACAGTTATATCCATAGTTTATTTTTAATAATTTTAATAGAATGAGAACATATAATTTTATGTGGTTTTATATTATCTTACATACCTTTGGAGCAAGTGTGCCTAATCCAGCATGTACTCCAGCCACAAGCTATCTGCCATGCAAATCCCCTCTTTCCCCCAAGAGTACTTAGCTAAATTGCATTGATTTCAGTGGCAGTGGAGGAAATGCTCTACAACTTTACTGTTAAGCAAAATATAAAAACTGTTTACATACTGAATGGGAATGCAATTCCATTTTTTTCTATCTGCTTCAAGGTGTCTTCTCCACATGCATTTGTTAGTTCCATAAATGGAGGAGAACAGATTCTGTCATCTGAAGAAAAGAGATGGAAAAAAACAATCCAAACAGTTTATAGGTGTTTTTTCAGTTTATCCCAGTTCTTGTTTTCTACACTGTAAGTACCCTTCAATTTTATCCTGCTCGTTTCAGCATTTTCTATAATATTGTCATCTGAGAAAAGTATTTTGTGCATCTGGTTGATGAAAGCTTCCTGTCTTTCCAACAAAACATTGTTGCTCATATGTGCAATGGTTGTGTATATAAATCTAACTGAAAACTGTATCTTAGCAAAATTATAAAAAAACTAATGAAAATTATCTCAAAAACAAGTATTTAAGTCATATCAATTTTATCTTGCAACACTATTCCAAATGTTTTACTCACAAGAAAAATGCTTAATATACCATTTCCCAAATACAATATTTTTTTGCGGGAGAATCCACATCAAACTGATACCAAACTGATGACAGATATACAATGACATCATCACACAATGATACACTTATTTGCATCCAAACATCTAATGCAAGTACATGTCAGAGCATTTGCATAATGTCATCACACACATTATCATTTGCCTCCTTGTGGATAACAACGATAAATTTAAACAACAAATCCATTAAGTAGAAGAATCTGTCTATAAAAGCAGTTGGATCATCTGACAGCAAAGAAATTTAACTCTATTAAATTCTTTTTTGTATCTGTCTTTAGTTTAAAAGCTACAGAACAGATCCTTCTTCTTCAGACGAGTATAGTCAGAGTTGATGTAAATACTTTATTATTTGTTAAATTTATTTACTGCTTATCTCACTGTGAGGCTACTTTAGATGGCTTATAACAGTGATGGCAAACCTTTTAGAGACTGAGTGCCCAAACTGCAACCCAAAACCCACGTATGCATCGTCGAGTGCCGGGTGGGTGTGGCCCATTGGCTGGATGTGGGTGTGGCCAATTGGGTGGGCATGGCTGCAGTGGTAACAGCAGACTGGGTGGGACTAAAAAGTTCAATCAATCAATTCCAACTTTGCAAGAACTTTTTTTTCCTGATTGAACCTTTTTTTTTTTTTTGCACATGGCGGCCTAAAGCAAAAAGGTTTTATAAAACCCAGCTGAAGGCCTAGGACTGGGGCAACGATGTGCGTGCCCACAGAGAGGGTTCTGAGTGCCGCCTCTGGCACCCGTGCCATAGGTTCGCCACCACTGGCATATAACAATTAAAATGAAGAAATGAAGGGTGTGAACAGAAGTAAGATAATAAAACAATAAAATAAACAATGAAAAAGAACACAGTGAGAAACACAACTATATGATATCAAAATAGAAAGATGGGAGGGGAGAGAGCAGACAAGGGGGGGGAATTCTAAATTCTAAACAATTCTAAAAGATGAAGTTGCAGGGATATTGTTTTAAAAATCTTCCAGGTCCATGTACAGTAGTTTTCTTAAAGGACTTATATGAATGTTGTGAAGGGTGTATCCAAATAATATCATTCAAAGTAAACTGGGAAAAACATTTATTAAACATATCAATCACACAGAAGAAATCTTATCAGTCTTTTCCTCCATCTCCAAAAGCAAAACTGCAAAAGTGGAATTCTATATGAAAACAGCCCATCATACATCAGTAATGTATGATGTACACTACAGAATCAGAGAACAGGTAGACCACGTTCTAAATACCAGCTTCAGAAAAGCCTCATGAAAGAATAAGGCAATGCTGGAATCAGTGACAAGGCTTTAGGAACAACAGAACTGGGACTGACCAGTCTACTTTTTAGTTTTTGTTTGAGATTTAAACTGGGACAGCTCTCTTTTCAAAAAATAAGGCTGTTCCTAATACTTATGTAGACTTTTTAAAAAAATAACAACACTACCATTTCTGAGTTTCAAAGAGCAGATATATGAATCCCCTTGAATAAGATGGAGAAAAAAGGCACAAACTTGCACTAGTTTATGATTCATTCCCCTTTAATTTTTTTTTTTTTAATCCAAAAATTCTGTCGGAGCTTGCCACAAGTCTGGAACTTTAGCAAAGCACTTCATGCAAATTAAACAGCTTCTTAGTTGATATATTCTCAAACTTGCCTTTTTTTAAAGTTATTCAATAATTGTAAACAAAGGATATACACTGTATAATTAGAAAGAGATAATTATTTTAAATTCTAGGTGTTAACTGCAGTCGCATATACTTAAACCAAATATATGATCCATGGAAATTTCATTGCTAGCAAAGCAGAAGCTTGTATATTAGATAAATTAGATAAATAAACCACTCACAGAAAGCTTGAGGTTTTAAATTGCTAAACTCCAGGAAGCTTTAAAAATGTGATAGTTATACAAAATTCCATTTATCTAAAGCATTAGTTTTTAAAATTATTTAGCATTAATTCATTAAGATCTTTTGCAAACCCTTTGATGGATGCAGACAAATTGTCCAGTACTTCTTCTAATGCCAGATTTTTTTTTCTGTTTTTTAAAAAAATATCCTAAGGGTAATTTTTGCCATATGGACATAAAAAATGGAAACATTTCTCACTGCCAGCAACACCTAGATGTATAAGGTGACTAAAATGGGTTTTATGGTTTTTTTTAAAAAAGACCTGATTGTATCTAATCTGAGATCTACTGATTTAGGATTGGTTGGGCTTAGATTTATATATTACAATTTATATATTTCAATAGCTTAAATATATACAGGCTGTATTAAAAGTCAGACCCCATAAACAAAATCAGCTTCATGGAAATAATATACATATACATATATATATATATACATACATACATACATACAGACAGACAGATAGATACTATATTACATTAAATATTTGAGTTGATTGCCATTTTCTTCTAGCATACTTCTTTGATGCATCACATTCATAGTGCACTAACATTTTCTCTGGAAAATAATATTAATAAATAAAATATTATGACTGGTCTATGGGACCTTGGTACACTGTATATGTGTGTATATATATATATACAAATGTCAAATTGTAGAGAATTACAGATATAATCTTGGAAAAACTACATGACTGAAGTTAGAAAAACATGATTTAAATCCAGGGCAGGAAAAAAATATTAGAAGGAAATTCAGATCAGTTCCACCTGAATAAGAGAAGGGAGGGAGGAATTATGCTGTCATGGCTTTTAAGATTTGGTTACTATAACCTGTAAAAATAGAGTCCCAGTCATTCTGTGGAGTCTGTTTCCTGATTTGGCCTACGCAGATAGTCCTCAATTTATAAGGGCAATTCAGACCAGAATTTCTGTTGCTAAGCAATGTGGTAATGAACCACAACTGCATTGCTCAGTGATGGCAATCCCTGCAGCTTTAGTTGCCAGTAAAGAAGTCAGTGTTTTTATGCTATTAAAATGATTAAAAATGAACTGCAGATCTAAATATATTGCAAGTTTCAGGCCTGAGTTGCTTCTACAAAGTATGGAACGATGATACTGTTAATATAATTATGTAATAAATTAGAAATATTTTTTTTGTGCAATAGTTCAAGTATTGGTCTAGAAACCAGGAAACTTTCCCTACTTTCCCTGCTCAATTCCTCCTTCCACAATCCTGAGCCGATCCTTCTGAGAGATCTGGAGCAAGGAGACAGATTGTAGACCAGATTAGAGTGCAACAGAAACAGTTGCATATATCAGGGCTTCCAGGGACTTCACAGACTGATTCTTCACCTTTAAATGTTGGAGATTGGTTTCACAATGACCATTTTATTGAAGTGTTGCAAATCAATTCATAAGTTTTTTTGAAATGCGGTTTTCTGGATTGTTGTTGTTATTGTCTCTTACTGAAAATGTTCAGTAAAACCAACTCTATGATTAACCAATGGCTATTGCAACATTGATCTTTGTAGAGTAGGTGTATTTTATATCTACTCTGCATATGAGGCCTTTGGGAACCAGCACTTCCCATCAGATCAGCACAGATGGAAAAGGTCAGCCTGGAAGACAGGCTGTTGCGAGTTCACTGAAAGGAAACAAACAATCCTTTCATGAAAAATGGTTAACAACAAGGCCCCTTTCAACTACCACCTCATTTTGGCATGAACTCCAAGGAATGTACAATACCTGTAGCACAGGCTGTGAGACACTCTTTAAAAGTCACCCCCCCCCCCAAATCCTCCACAAGCCACTGACTGAAGCAAGGCTATTGTTACTTCTAGTGTGTCACAACTAGCTGTCAGTATTCAAATGAATGCTCATAGAGGAGTCAGCAATGGCAAGGATCTTTTTTCTTTTGGAATAACAGCATCTTTCATCTCTCAGGAACTATTTAATGAGACTCAATTAAGTTCAAGGGGATTGAAGCTGGTGAGGCAGGGCTCTCCAATTCTTATTTCACAGCCACGCCAGAGAAAGCCATTTTATAAATCAGGCACTATCACAATAACCTTCAGTCCAGGAAATGTGTAGCCAGAAAACTGCTGCCTTAGAATGGCAGGAGGAATTGAAACTTTGGGTCTAACGCAGGGGTTCTCAACCTTGGCAACTTTAAGACTTGTGGACTTCAACTCCCAGAATTCCTCAGCCAGCTTTGCTGGCTGAGGAATTCTGGGAGTTGAAGTCCACAAGTCTTAAAGTTGCCAAGGTTGAGAACCCCTGGTCTAACGTGAAGGGTAAGATTGGTGCATGTTGTTAGAAGAAAACTTATATGTATGGTTTCTTAATTCTGTATAATAAATCTACTGATGTAACCTTCTTGAAGTTGCTTTAGGAAAGCAGAACAGGAAGAAACTCTTAAGTGCTATACCTGATATAAAGCCTTGATAAATGCATTGTATGCTTTATAAGTTGATTTATGACTGGAAAATTGTAAGAGCACAGGAAGTTGCTTTCAATCATTTCAGGCTATTAGCCCAGTCAACCCAATATTCTGACTGACAGATCTCCACATTCTTAACGAGAGATAAGCAGTTGAAGCTGAAAAACATCTAACATCTGAAACAGATTGCCCACCACTGAGCTACAGTTAACTGAGTATATATTTAAAGAATGATACTAGATTTTAAGAGGCTTCTAGGCCCCATGGCTTGGTAAGTGAATGTTCCCAATCCCTTGTGCCGTTTTAGAGTAGCATTCTTAGGACTAATGTTTCATTAAGGCCATGTGACAATGAGAATGCTGTTGATCTAACTTGCCATTTTTCTTAAGTGAGATGTTTTATTCATTAGTTGTTGATACTGCTGAAATCACCAACATCAAAAAACATATAAAATCCAGTAGTAAATAATCACCAAAAAAATCACTGAATAGAGTCCACTAAACTGGATTCTATTGGCAATCAACAAAAATAAATACATAATAAAACAAAGATAAACCCAAGCTGCCCAAGCTCCAAATGCTCTCTGAAAAAGTTAAATTTTTACCAACCTCCAGAATGTCATTAAAGCGGTTCTTGGCTGCTAGTGAGGCAACAATAATTGCCCTGAATCACAAATGACTATTAGCCATGATTCAATACATGTTTGACTATCTGAAGCATTTTATACCAAGATAGATATTTCTTTGTTTGTAAACCTCAATGTGAATAGGTATAATCAAAACATATTGTGGCATAGGATTACCAAACATTATAAACAATCTCCTCAACTCAATGGCCATGAGAAGCTCTATGTAAGGAATGTAATTTGATTATTTACATATTTAGATGCCTCTAAGGGATTAAGGGGGCAAAAAGTATTGCTATAACCAGCAATCTACTAAAAAAAGAATTTACTTCATGTGGATTTATGCTGCCTAACAGAGAATCTGAAGTATAATATTTTGTAATAAAAGAGAAAGTGCTGGCTGTTTTTCAAAGAAGAAACACAGCTAAATTCAACAAACAGGACACTTCTTACCATGATCCAGTATGAGTTTGTGTAAAGTAAGATTTGATTTATTAGACAATCTATTTCCTTTCTGAGTTATTTAATATCATTCTCTACACTCCAGTTTATTTTCCTTTTGAACAGTTTACAGATTCAAATCTGTCCTACCCCCCCCAACTATAGTTGGATAAAATCAAAGACATCTCTCAACATGATCACTCCAGAGGAGGAAAGCAAGCAAATGAGCTAATGCCTGTATTTCTGTACACATTACTAAAATCTCTTGCATTTTTAAAATTAGAATACCAAACAATCTTAATTTATAAGGGATAAAGGAGTCAAAATATTATCATTAGATTATAACATGAAAGATAAATGGATACTATGCTCTAACACTGGACTGAAACCAAGGAAAGATATTACACATTTTAAATCAAGTAACCGCAAAAGTTTGGCATTTTGGGGTCAAACTGTTTACATAGTTTGGTTGATTTGGCAAAGTACTATAAATGTATTTAAACATTCAGCTTTTAGAAAAGACTAAATCTTACTGAGCTATATATTTGAAGATTATTCTGTTTTGAATTGCAAAGAAGAGTTCACTCACTAAATGCATCTCATTGGAAAAAAAACACCATACATAATCAATTATATTGCCAAACAGAAAATAGGCTATACTTTTTTGTATGGGATTTAAATGTATTTATCAGGGAACATGATACCCTACCTGTTAGAAGCTGGCATGCATGAAGAAGACAGCTCATTTTAATAAGCTACATGTTCTCTTTCTTACGTAGTTCTGATGCTGAATGTGGGGATTGACTAATTGATTAATAAAAGTTATTAATCTTAAACTGGATCGCTGTCTATGTTCCTCACCACTGTTCCAATAAAAAGACCCACTTGCAATATCAAATAATGATTCTATTATTTCAGTGGAATTTCTGAGGGCAAGGAATATTCAAGTTTGCAATTACCTAGATACATTAAGAGGAAAATAATTCAGAGAAATAAAGATTTGAAAACCAAGCACATGAGGGACAAATGAGCAGGGAAGGAAAAAGATAGAAAAAAGATCATTTGACAGTACCAAAATACAACAGTGAGTTGTAAACAAACATGCCTATCTAGTGGCGCTAAGCTGATCATTCCTTACTGGTGGTCTTTCTTTGACAGAGATTTTGCAGTGAACTTCCCCCCCCCCCAAGCTGATGGCAGAAGCTGAAGTCCCAGGACAATGACATGAATGGAGCAAAATATTCTTTCTTGGCAAGGAGAGGTGAACTAGCTTCTTGCAGTTGCTCGTTCTCTGGCCAGTGAATGAAACCTGGTTAATTTTCTTATTGCTGTTACTAAAATCCATGTACTTCTCTCCCCTTTTTTTAATTGGTGTGGGCTACTTAAGAATAAAATATTTGTCTTAAAAGTAAAATCATAATATAACCTGAATAGGATTATAAACAGTAAAATAATAGCAATATAAATAAATGTTCCTAATTTACAAGCAAAGCCATGCATACATTAAAAATTACAACGTGCACTGATGTGTTGCATGAGCATTACTACATAAATGTTACTACAATAGAAAACCAGTAATTTAGGACTGGTTATAAAGAAGATACAATGTTTGTTTAAGATATTGGTTCTTATTCTGCAGATATAATTTGCACAATACTGTTCCAATATCAGGATTGCACTATTTACTTGATTATTTTAAACTGGTTGGATTAAATTAAATCCCATAATCTTGGGCCTATTAAGAATAATCTTGATAAATATTCAATATATGTGAATGGCAATAAACTGTGGAAGATCGTATTAAATCGCTTAATCAATTAGAAAGATATAACTAATGAAACAACTGAGCAACCTTCTACTCCTTCTGAATTCTTGGAAACTGAAGAAATAACAAAAATTACAAAAAAGTGGAATAGTCTACTTCAATATGTAGGACAGAATACTTTTCTAAAACGGATCCAGCTGCAAAATGGAATATTGTTCAATTACTCTATGTACCCCAGTACTGCCTGCTATAATAGGCAGCTGCTCTCCAAGGATCTCATCCAGAGGGCTCTTGTATCACCTCTAGACAGAGACTGAACTAGTATGTTTGTTACTCATTTATGGCTCCTGAACACATGGAAGCTTACTCTCGACACAAATAGGGTTTTAAAAAAAAAAAAAAAAATTCTTCAGAATCTACTAATATGCAAATATAAAAAGATTTAATCCTCACAGAAACTGTAGGTTATTTAGCATATGGTTTAAAGCAAATGATATACTTAATATATATGCCTTTGGAAATAAAGGAATCTACCTTCCCTTCCCTACTAATCCTCACTTATGTAACAGGATAATTTATTCTTAAGTAATTATTCTGTTGTCACTGAAAGAACATCCTGTTCCCAGTACTTGTTTCTTTGACCATCATGGCTATAATTCATTGCAAATACGTCTTTCAATATCTATCTATCTATCTATCTATCTATCTATCTATCTATCTATCTATCTATCTATCTATCTATTTCTATCTCTCTCTCTATCTAAAATCAAACCTTTTTTATTCTTCCTCTATTTATTGTACTTTTCTTTTTAACAAGATGCATCATTTGATTTTTTTGTTTAAAAAAGGGAGAAATATATTCTTTTCATAACAAAACGTAAAAAGCTTTTCAGCTGCATTACTTTCTATCATTTTCAAAAATCTATACTCATGTGTTTCTTTTTCCCTTGTAGCACCACTGCAATCTAACACAACGAACAGGTAAAACTGCCAAGATTTA
Source organism: Crotalus tigris (assembly GCF_016545835.1). Taxonomy (NCBI): domain Eukaryota; kingdom Metazoa; phylum Chordata; class Lepidosauria; order Squamata; family Viperidae; genus Crotalus; species Crotalus tigris. The sequence goes on along the minus strand of NW_024097902.1, from coordinate 842,233 downwards.
CCCAGTCTTCTTTGATGAGGAGGTAGACTCTTTGGAGCTGGATATTCTTTTTTAAAAATATTGGGTTTTAGTTTTCTCGATATATCCTTTTAGGTTCCCGTTGATTACAAAAGGGCACAAGAAACATAAAGCCTACCACTGGGCTATCTATCCTGGAAAGGTTTTTAGTGCAAGGTTTAAGTCCCAAGCACATGTAAAACAAGACAATAGGGTATATGATGCTTACTCTATTAATGATTCTGGGTGTTTTTAAGCTATAGGTAGTCCTCGACTTACAATCACAATTGAACTTGAAATTTCTGTTGCTAAGCGAGACATTTGTTAAGTAAGTTTTGCCCCATTTTACGACCTTTCTTGCTGCAGTTTTTAAGTGAATCACTGAAGTTGTTAAGTTAGTAACACAATGTTAAGTGAATCTGGCTTCCCCATTGGCTTTGCTTGTCAGAAGGTCACACAAGGTAATGACATGACCCCCAGGACACCTCAACTGTCATAAATACATGCCAGTTGCCAAGCGCTGCAATAGTCATGTGAAAAATGGTTATAGGTCACTTTTTTCAGTGCTGTTATAACTTCAAACAGTCACTAAATGAATGTTTGTAAGTCAAGGACTATCTGTATAGTGGGTGTTAATTAAAAACAATATTAAATGGTAACTGATATGAAACACAAAATATGAATATGAAACTCCTATGAAAATATGAATATGGGTGGTGCAAGCTCCCTTCTAACCTGTAATAAAGCCTGGACGTTCTTCAACTTCAGTGGCAATTTATGTCATAAAAATACTTCCTCAAAGAAGAAAGCTGAATAGATGACAAAAGTACAACCACAGCCCTGACTTTACGATACCTATATAACACGGAAGCTTAAATATTCTTAAATAAAGAACTACCCAACTAAAAACCCTGAGCCTAGATGGAAAAACAAAGCAGACAATTTTCTGCAATTAGACACTGGAGCCATTTCCAGGCGCATCAAGCAAATAAGGGCATGGGCCATGCTAGCTGAATTCTGGAACTCAGAAGGACATCAGGCTGATAAAGGATGGTTTGAACTAGAAAACTGCATCTTTTTTGTTATGGGTCATGGCCAAGGAGGACAAACTGGTTTCCAATCTGCATTGCTTAAATCTTGATACCGCTCTAGTCATACTTCCAAGATAATCTCAGCACAAGCCAAAATACAAACAAACAGACAAAGCCCATCCCCCAAAATGGCACTGATTAGTGATATTTTGGACCAAAGGAGAGGTTCCCAACATTCTGCAAAATTGTGGGTGTGAGTGTTTTATTTTCATGTATATCTGTATAAAACTTATAATGCCATACCTGCTGTCTTTTCTTCCAGCTTCTAATTGCTGGGTATTATATTTGGGTAAGAAACAGGCACACTGATGTGTCATTACTGTATTTGGGAAGTCTAAAAACATTACTTTTATTGATTGTGGCCAATCATGCAATGCCTTGAATCAAACTAAACCATAGTTTGAATCCTTCAAAATCTCTGTCTTGCTTTTTTATTTAAAAAAAAAAAGACATTGAAAAACAATTGAATGCCAAAAAGCTGTAAAATCAAAGGCAGAGTGAGGTAGTCAATTTTATCTTCAAAATGTTAGTATTTGAAAAAGAACTAAAGAAAGGACTATGGTATTTAATTAAAATTAAATAAGAGAATGGCATTAAACAATAATAAAGGTAACTGAATAATAACGATGGTTCCAAGATACCAATTTAAGAAATTAAACGTTTTACAGTTTTTACTGAGCACATCAATCATTGTAGCACATCTACCCACAGCTTCATAATTTCCATTTTTTAACCTCCTATGTATTATTTCAGGAACATATGAAAATTTACTGAAACCTGTGATAAGAATGTTTTTGGGTTCTGTGTTATAAATAACTAAAGGAGAACCTAGGGGGAGGAAGTAAAAGGAACAAAGTGTAACAAAGAAAGGTCATAAATATAGAGAAAACAACTGCCTTGACATTATCTAGTCAGTCCATCTACAAAACCTGTGTGCATATGGAAACTTTTGGAGTTAGTAAATAAATCAGGAATAAGTAGCAAAACTAAAAACAACTCTTCTTGTTTTGGAAACAGACATGGCCTTTCTGGGACAAATGAGTCAGTAAAGATCTAGTCCCATAAATTTTGAAATAATTAAGGGATTTACAATTGGGAAAGATGAATAAATTCTATTTCATGATAAGTTCTGGTCTCAGAATCTGCTTTATGTAGTTATGAGGATGCATATGGAAGGAAGGAAGGAAGGAAGGAAGGAAGGAAGGAAGGAAGGAAGGAAGGAAGGAAGGAAGGAAGGAAGGAACCAACCCAAGGACTCCAAGATCCGTTTCAGCCCTATGATATTCAGTGTTTCCCAAACAGCCACACACAGGAACTGTAACTTCAACTATTGATAGCAAATTCCAGAAGGCTACAATTTATAGTTTGCTTTTTACCCTCTTCCAGATGTTAGTCAGGCAAAAAAGCATTTCATGAAATCAAGGGGGACCTGGATTACTCTGCAAATCTGTATGATAGACCTGGGTGTTTCTAGGAGGAAAACCCACACACCTTCATCATTGTTCATCTTCCAAAGCTATACAGTGACTTTCTTCCAGCAGTAGTTAAAATACTAAAAAAATCAGCATTGGGAGAGGAAAAAAACCATGACTTTTGGGATGAACCCAAGAGTACAACTACAACTAGATCTCAGAGATTCCCTCCCCCCCCCCTTATAAGCACACTTCTGATTGAGAACACTGAGCTTTAGGTTGCCAAAAATAAACATAAACAAAACAGCTTTCTTCAACTGTCACTCTCTAAATATGTTCCCAGGAAAGTGTCAGGCTTAGGAAATAAGCAGATGCCATATCTTTGTTGGTTGAACCTTTTCTGCAGGCTAACTCACTTGTGGATGACTAAATCAAAACTCGGATGAAAACAGTTTATCTCAAAATCCAAGCAAGATTTTGGCACAGAGCATTTGCAGCATAGGATTTTGCAGCCAGCCCACCAAAACCAGAGGGAGTCCTCTTATCTCTGGGTGGCTGGCTGCAAATACTCTATGCTGTAAATGTTCCATGCCAAAATCCTTCTTATATTTCAAGATGGATATTTTTCAGCCAGTCCCCAGAAACCAGAGGGAGTCCTCTTAGTAGGTGGCAGAGGTCTATGACCATCTCTGCTGGCTTCACCATTAAGCCAGCAAGAAAGACTGCAAATGGTAATCACATGAATGCCAAGCACCCAGATCACAATCATAGAACTATAGGGGTATTCAATGGCTATAACTTCAAGCATGAGTCATTAAGTCTCTTTGCTCATTGCCATCATAATTTCAAATGGTCGTTGAATGATTGTTAAGTGAGGACTACCTGTGGCAGTGAGGGACAATTAACCACCAAGTGGTTGCTGTAAATGACCAATCTAATATTTGTTAAAGTTATCAAAGAACCTGAACCCAAAGCTGACACCTGCCTTCCTGTTGTCTTATGTTTAGCTCTCCCCAACTCAATGTACACTTTGCTATCTTAGCAGACTGCCCTTTTTGTCAAAAGTGAAGTAATTGCTTCCCAAACATTTCTATATTAGTTTATCATGTCTATTCTTCCATATTAATGGGATTATCCAAATTCCAGTGTTTTCCTCTGCCTTCCATGCTGTTTTTTGGGGGATCAAGAGGAATGCCTTTAAGTCAGTGTTGACTCCTGGTGACTTCCTAGATGCCTTGCAGCCTTTTTGGGAAGGTTTGCCAATGCCTCCTCCTTTGGGATGAGAGTGATTGGCCCAAGGTTACTCGCCGGCTTTCTACCTAAGGCAGGACTAGAACTTGCAGTCTCCTGCTCTCTAAGTCTGATGCCTTAATCGCTATTTCAAAGTGTTCTATTCCTTCCATGCAGTACACAACCCCAAACATATGCCATGCTTTTTTTGTGTGAAAAATAGGAAAAGTACACACAATCACTTTGGATTATTGCAAATTATCTTCTTTGACCTGCTTGCTTTTATGTATTCACCCACTCCCATTATCTCTCTCCTGTGTATTCCATCTCCCCTCTTCTCCCCCACATCCTATGCATTTTCATGGTCATGCTGCAATCTCCCTTGATCTTTCTCTGGGATATAACTGTCCCTCCAATTGCCCCCTATTTGAGGGTGAAGGTTCATTCTCTGAGCTGGAGGGTTGGTTTCCGAACATTTCATTACCAGGCTAGGTAACATCTTTAGGGGATGTCTGCGTCAGTGTTCTACTTATACAAGGGCTTCAGGTGTGGGAGTGTCAAGTGAGGGTCTTGTGATGGGCCAGGTGGGAGTCATCAGAGAGAGGTTTGTGATAAGGAGGTACTTCAAGTAAGGGTTGTTGGAAGGTGTGAATTAGTGGGTCAGGAGTGAGTTATCAGTGGGAGGCTGGTAATGGGTCTTGTGATGGGGAGATTATGTCATGTCAGGGTCATTGGAAGGTGAACTGCTGGGGGGGGGGAGAGGTGCTTGAGGGTTGGTGCTGTCTCCAGATGGCTGTTCGATTGATTTGGATTTTGGGTTCATATGCTGGTTGTACATCAATATGTCTGCTGATGAAATTGCTTGTGGAGTGCCAGGCTTCGATGAATTCCTGAGCGTGGCAAGTGGTAGTGTGGCCAATGATTTTAGTGTTGCTCCAATTGAACTGTTGTTGTTTGGTGTCAGTGTAGGTAGCTATTAGGGATTTGGGATCGTGCTAGCCAGTGTTCGTGGATCCTGGTTTTTACTGACATGCCCCCTCTTTATCAGCTCTCTCTCCTATTACTCAAGAACTCAGAAAAGTATTTAGTCTGCTGGTGGCAGGAATGGCCCATAAAGCAAAATACAAGTATTTCAGCTGTTTCTCTTTCCCTAAAAGTGGCTCTAGTGCCATAGTAGCTAAAGGAAAATGCAACTATATACAGCGATGTCCTGTGTTCCAATCTGAAACATACCCAGATCACAATAAACATTTCAAGAGAATACTTGGCTCTTACCTTCATCAAACGGTTAATATTATGTCTGAGATTTTCCAAAATTACACTGAATATTTATTTAGAAAATATGTCATTGGAAGCTATAACCTGAGAATAAAATGTTTCTCTACATGGAACAATATTTCTCAAAATATTCCCATGGCACAATTCACTTTCATTTCTATTATTCTGATGGGAATAATTCTTATCAAAGATACAAAATTTAAGGTCCAAGTTTCAACACATCTGCCCGAATCCTGACATTGTGGCCTTCAGAGGCCCTCCAAAAGTTGTCCCCACATTATACCCTTTACTATGATAGAAATAAATGCTGAATATGTGTGGGATTAATTATTGTAAATCACAATTAAGTTAAATTAAAATTAGTGAAATCTAATTCTCCCCCCCTCTAATAACATCTACTTTGGGGACTGTAATTTCTAGTACTTAAAGGTTATATGGGAGCCCTGACCAAGAAAACAGTTGCACTTATAGCTTATTAATAGGCAATCAGAACTTGCTAACAAGGAATCAAAGTACTTTTTTAAAAATAAATCTTGATCAGCCACAGCAGGTGGCAGCACTTCTCTGAATTTGGCTGATCTCAAAATAGCTAAGACAGGTCAGACCCAGTTATTACTTGTATACTTAGAACACCCGGTAAATACGAGGATTATAGGACAGGGGTAGTCAACCTTGGCTCTTTTATGACTCGTGGACTTCAAGTCCCAGAATTCCTGAGCACAGCTGCTCAGAAATTCTGGGAGTTGAAGTCCACGAGTCATAAAAGAGCCAAGGTTGACTACCCCTGATTATAGGATATAGTGGGAAGATGAAGAAAGGTCTCAGAGGAAGGCAAATAGAAACCACTGTTGCTGAGATAAAATATATAAAAGCATTTGTGTAATCATCGAGAGGTACGATATTTGATGTTATCTGTAACATGACATGAACTGAAAAACCTGGTGGGGAGGTAAGAGTCATCAAAATCAAATACAGGTAATCCTCAACTTACAACCACAATTGAGCCCAAAATTTCTGTTGCTAAGTGAGTCATTTGTTAAGTGAGTTTTGCCCCATTTTATGACCTTTCTTGCCACAGTTAAGGGAATAACATGGTTGTCAAGTGAATCTGGCTTCCCCATTGACTTTGCTTGTCAGAAGATTACAAAAGGTGATCATATGATCCTGGGACATTGCAACTGACATAAATATGAGTCAGTTGCCAAGCATCTGAATTTTGATCATGTGAGCATGGGGATGCTGCAATGGTAGTAAAGTGTGAAAAATGGTCATAAGTCACTTTTTTCAGTGTCGTTGTAACTTTGAACAGTCATTAAATGAACTGTTGTCGGTCTAGGACAGGGGTGTCAAACTCGCAATGCCACCTGACATGTAGCAACATATCGCAACTTTTTTTCCATTGCCGGCAATGGGATGAGCGTGGTTTTGCCATGACACATCCGGCCTGCGGGCCGGCAGTTTGACACCCCTGGTCTAGGACTACCTGCATTAAGAGAAAAGCTAACTTAACTTAAAAGTGTACAAATTCATTAATGTGTTCATCTCAGCAAGAAGAAGAATGGCACCAGCATTAATATAATTCGGGGCTTTTTTTAAGTAATGTTTTTTTAAAAATGGTGGTATTACCGTATATTTAAATGATTTAAGAGGGTATGGATAAATAAGCGAAATATACAAAGTAGAGTAAGATATTAATTACAGAGGCAACAGTTCTTTTCTATATTATTCCTCTGCATCACAAAGCAGTAATCCTTTCTCAGAGATTTCAAAAACACTACTTTAAAATGTTGATGAAAATAGTTACAGGTAAAATGCAGCATTCTAATAATTCCATTCAACTTGTTTTTTCTTTTCATCCTAACATCAGAATGCCATCTAATCACAGCTCAAACCAATGACAGGATTATCTAAGAATGTACTCAATTTATAACCTGATCAAAGAAACAATCCTCAACAGAAGAACAGGATACAACTGAATGCAAATCCTATCATCTTCTGGCATTTAGCAGTACAATATATAGTAGCGGGGCTTTTTTTGTCATAGAATGCCCAGAACAGCACCTTTTTTGGATGGAACCTTGTAGGATAGGCAAGGCGGGTTGTATGAAGTGTGTGAGTTCCGGCACCTTTTTATTTTCTCCCAAAAAAAGCACTGCATAGTAGAAAACTAGCTGGCATTAACTACAAAATAAGTAACTAAGAGCAACTATTTTCAAATTGCGTTGTAGGAACAATTGTACAGTTATTTACAAAATTTCTACAAATGTTTTTTCCACCATTAAATATCTTTGAAGTTAATGTGTAAACATAAATTTGTCATCCCTTGTTTAGCATTATAACAGTCTTCTGAAACATAAAAGACTCCTAACCAAATCAGTGTTGAAGAATAGGAAATGTAAACATCACTGAACTAGGCCGGGTCATTTCAATACTGAGTTAGTGAAGAGAGAACCACAGAATAGTTGTGCTCCCATTTAAGGTGTACAGCAAAAATGTAATTTTCTTAGGAGAAAATAATGACTGGAGACACTATGTGATAAAGAATGAAAGAATAGTGCCATGTCATAAACTGAGATTAAGGATTAATTCTAGATCTAATCAGGCTGAACTCTAGACAGCCAATTCTAGACAGCCAGATCAGCATTTTCATAAACGCTGAATATATAAGATTTCCGTAATTCTTAGCCAATATGGTTATTAAAGATTGAACTAAAGAATTCCAGGTTAATAGATTTCAACTTTATCATTCAATTAAGAAGCCTTTATTAACTGGGCATTGTTGAAGAGAAGGTGGAAAAGGAAAAGAAGTAAGATAATATAAACAAAGTTGTATTTAACACACATTTACAATAGATTTGCAAAAAAAAAAAAAATGGTTATCAAAGCAAGAGGCCAGAGTACTTCAACACGGGGGAGTTGGTCTCTGGAAATCTGATGCATCTGAATAGTCAAGTTAATTCTAACTCTACAGTTTATAAGTGGACAAAGAAGAGACTTTTGCTGAGAAACTTTTGAATGTAAAAAGTCACAGATAAAATTCCTAGTATATTAATGTTTAAGCTTTCATAAATAATTGTAACCCCAATATATGTGACTGGGCCAGATCTTTATTTCAGAGCAGATTAGACAGGATCTGAAGACAGAGGGCATTGACATTTGTTCTTTGTCATGATCAAATCATTTCCTTATCAGACAATGGATCATAGAAACCCTGGCCCTTTGTGTGGACCCTTTAAAATGATCAGCCATGTGGTTCCAGATAGATTCTAGAGCAGCGTACCTCAATCTGTTTAGCTTTGCGGACCAGCGGGGTGGGAAGAGGGAATGGTTACATGTGCACAGTTCCATTTGCGCGAGTGGTGGGCACAAACGTCCACTGCTCAAATAGAGCTGGGTGCACACTTATCAGCTGCTTGTACAATGGAGCTGTGCACATGCGCACGCTCAACTGCCACTTCCACAGCCTGGTTCTGAACGGGCCAAGGCCCAGTAGTGGGCCTTAGCCCGGGGGTTGGTTACCCTTGTTCTAGAGAGTGCTTGAGAGTTTTGTTGAGAATTTGGTGTACAGTATATTTCATGCCAAGTTCATTTCTGAAATTCAGAGATGGCTAGAGAGGTGGCAAAGATTGCTCTTGTAAAATCTCCTACTCTTGCCAAGAGAGTGTCTTGCAAGTGGCTCCTTGATTTATCAAAGACCTATGACAATACAGGAACTGAAAGTATCTTCCTAGAGATAAGATGGTGGAAAACCGAAAATAGATCTGAACAAGTATTGATAGAACTTGAAGCTTACACAACAACCAATAGCAATACTTTTCATTGCTACTTTCCCCCACAATTACCAAAAAGGGATCTACCCATGATTTAAATCTATCACATTTCCTTATTTCTTTTTCTGTCTTTGAGCAGTGATTTGTCGTTTCCAGTTCTGTAAGATTGGATAACTTGACTGAAGAGCCTTCTGTTGCCTTAGATTACTTTAGGTATTATGTGCATGAATTACTAAATGACAACAACCTACAATAAGCATCTATTATACCACAAAAATTAGCAATGTCAAGACTTAAACATCCTAATGCTAACTTTGCATACAGCTGTTACAAGTTAATTACCTTTTGGTGGATGCATTTAATCATTACTTTGCAGAGGGATGTGTGTGTGTGTATGTGCTTTTGAAATGGCAGGAAAAATGTTAAATTGAACCAGAGATTATGATATAAAAGAACCAAGTAATACTCTGCAGTTAGAGGCTTTAGCTCTTTAATCATGCAGTACAATTTTTAAGATTGTGTTTTGGCAGGTGAAAAAGAATTCCTGTGGTAGCTTGTTTCTACAGTAGCCACATTCCAAAGAATATAATCTTCAACATAATCAGAAGTATTTTGACTATGGCATAGATTTCAACATACTTCGCTTTCATATAATACAAACATTTTTAAGAAGGTTTTTTCCACCCAGTTATTTGTTACTTATTTTAAGCAACAGAATATGTTTGTTTATAGTTGCAAAACATCAACTATAAATTTAATGATGCAAATAATTTTAATGTACATACATGCACTTTCCATGCTCAATTTATCGCAAATTCCCCTGCAAAGCAACAACTGTGTAAAAATACATATTTTCTGCAAACATTTATTCTGATTTCGATAACAACAAATTGCTTGGAAAAAATACAAACAAGTTGATAGTTGGGGAAGTATATAGTAATAGTAGCTAGCTGATAATACCCAATGTGTTTCCAATATTTAAGAAAGAGACATAAGGAAGAGACTGCGAAATTTTAAAAACTGTTTGAGAAAGCCAGTGATTAGTAAGTAAAAAAGAGCATATGTCATAAAATATAAAATTAAAGAAAAAGCAGCCTTTGTATTAAATTTGTTTTTATGATAAAAAACAAAAAAGCTCATATTTACACATTGTATCCATATTACATTTTTAAAAGTCTCAGAAAATAATTAAAAAGACAAGGAAAGACAAAATGATACACTATCATCAACAACTGAAATATCTATGGGCTTGAACAATTCAATCCATTAAACTCTGCATATGCTCCAGAGATTTAACGAAGTGACCAAGTAAAATTACTTAGGACTGAGAGACAATACTCTAAGCCAGGGTTCCCCCACCCCCGAGCCATGGATCATATCAATCCGTCATACAGGAGGTGAGTGGCGGGCAAGCAAGCAAAATCAGAACCACCCCCCCCACCAGGGATGGTTCTGATTTTGGAAATATTGTCTTCCATGAAATTGATTCCTGGTGCCAAAAAGGTTGGGGACTGCTACCCTAAATTGACTTCAAGAGATGCATTCACCCATCTTCTTCACCGCTCGCCTATTATCTGCAGTTTAAATTTTAAATGAAATCTAGACATAACACTTTCAGGAACTCACAAGTTTTCTAGAGCATTATTTTGTTACATCCAAAGAACCTGGGTTCCAGGAAAACTAGAATTGCAGTAGAGGAGGATAGATTACTGAACTACAATTTTCATCAGCCCCAGCCAGCATAGTGCTAACTTATGTACTGTAAGAAATACTGTGCTGTAGTGCAGCAACATCATGAGGGTCACATGTTCCTCATTTCTACACCAGAGGACAGTGTGTATTCAAGATGGAGTTTTTCAAAAGTTTTAGCATTAAAAATACATAATACACATATTTTCAGAAATAAATATATACAGATGGGAAAATGTATACAAAATATAATTTTTCATTATTTCTTAAAAATGAAAACAGAATGATAACAGCTTGAGACTGAACACATATGAAAACTGATGTAGACTGTTTTGTTGACTTCTAGTAATGAAATAGACAGGAATCTGATATGGTAGAATCTATTCTTATTAAATTCATCTTAGAAGACTTTAAAAGTTTCAAACAAACTCATTGTGCTGCTTTCCCTTCATTTCAAAAGCATTGCTATCTTAGTCACTCGTCCACCAATTTATGAATGCACGTAATACCAGACTGCCAGCACACCTGTTCTTTAATTTTTGCTAAAGAAGTTAAAAACTAATTCTAATTATTTACATTGTGAGCATACTTCTAAAATTAGCTAAGTTTACCTATAAAATAAATATGCAAGATTATGTACAAATTATAATTTACAGTGTAAATTAATTATATATTTAATCACAGATGTTTCTATATTTCAAAAATATCTATTATATTAGGGCTGTCAAAGACTATGCTGAACAGGTACTTTGAGAATTGTAGATCCAACAGACTAAGGTTAAACAACGTTGTAATAGGGGTTTTATAATACTACTTTTATTTTATTATATATATTCTTATTTATCTTTATATTGTACTACTTGTTTTTCTGATGTGTGTGTATATGTATATGTGTGTTTGTGTGTAACAGTTGTACTATTGGATATTTTACTGTATCTGACCTTACAACTCTGAACAAATAATCTTCTTTGTCACACAATCAGCCAGATATTTAGACTGGATCTGGCACTTTTGTCTACCAATTGAATCTTTCCCAAGGCCTGGGATAGGTAGATTTGTATGTGTTTGTGTGAATGTGTGTTTTAACAACCTTGTAATCCCTTGCATCGGGGTGGAGTTGGGGCGACTAAATGGAGCTGAGCATTTACTGGCTGGATGCCCTTCCTGACACCTACGTGAAACTCACAGCAGTTATTTTTTGTTTGCGCCCAGAGAGAGAAATATCTGTCACTACCTAGAATCAAACTCACAGCCTCCTGATTGTGAAGGGAGAGCTCTACCACTAGGCCACCATGCCACTCGGATAGGCAGATGTTATTTAATGATACTAAAATTATCATCAGAGGATATAAATGGTTCCAAATAAAACTACCTTTTGTAATTGACTGATGGTGACTTTGTCAATGCTGAGTGTGTTCAGGTGGTGCGCTAGTTGTTTTGGAATTGCACCTAAGGCACCTATTATTATAGGTGCTATCTTTGCTTTCTTTTGCCACAATTGTTCTACTTCTATTTGCAGGCCTTTATATTTTGTGATTTTCTCCAGTTCTATTTTTTTCTGCTGTCTCTAGGTATTGCAATATCCACTTGGTCTTTCTGATCAAAAAAGCATGGCAGACACTTAACTGTTTGAATTCTAAAGTCCCAGAGTACTTTTAACATCTTCATTTGTTATTACTTTGGCTATTTTGTGTTCTCATCAGTTCTTATTTGCAAGCAAATGGTATTTCTTGCAACTATTCCAATGCTCCATTGTTGCTACTTTGTCATGCTACTGTTTGTAATCTGTCTGCATGATCTTTTTCCAGCATTTAACCAGGTGATCCACTGTTTCTATTTTCTCATTTCTAGCTTTATACTCATTTGTTCTTAAGACTTGGTCTCATGCATCCAGAATTAGCCTCTCTCTCTGTCTCTCTCTTTTTTCAACTTTCCTTTGCTTAGCCATTGTCAGGTCTTGTTAGCTGCTTTGTCTTCTAGCTTTTTCATGTACTGGTCATGTAATAATTTTTCTTGCCATGAGTCTTTTCTATTCTTTAAGAGCCATGGTGGTGAGTGGTTAGAATGCAGTATCGCAGGCTAACTCTGCTCACATTGGCAGGAGTTCGATTCCTTCCTTCCTGACTGGCTCAAGGTTGACTCAGTCTTCCATCCTTCTGAGATCAGTAACATGAGGACCCAGAATGTTGGGGGCAACATGCTAACTCGGTAAGCTGCTTAGAGAGGGCTATAAAGCACTTTGAAGCGGTATATAAATCTAAGTGCTATTGCTATTCTCTGTTTGGTTATTTCTTATAGGTCAGTTTGGTCTTTCTACTATTCAGTAACCACTTCTGGTATACTAGCTTTGGTATGTTTTCTTCAGTATGTCCTTCAGATATTCTTCCTCTGTTCTTGTTTTCTTCTTCAACTGACTGATATAATTGCAACACTCCATACCTATTCATGCTCCTTGGTAAATAGTGTCTGTCAACATCTCTGCATGGATGAAGGGGTTGATTCATTATCATTATTTTTCTGGTCTTGTTATTCAGAGCTTTTAGTTCTGCTTGAGTCCAATTCTAGCTGTATCTAATGAATGGAATTGAGCGACATTTCTACTACCAAGTTTGGACTTTAAGATTTTCACTCTTCTGTTGTATTAACTACTAATGTTCTTCTTGGCCTTGTTATCAACTTGAAGGAGACTCAGGTATTTGTACTACTACTACTACTACTAATAATAATAATAATAGTTGGAAGGGACTTTGGAAGTTATCTAGTCCAACCCTCTGCCCACGCAGGAAACCCTATACCATTTCAGACAAATGGCTGTCCAGTCTGTTCTTAAAAATTTCCAGTGTTGCCGCATTCACAGCTTCTGAAGGCAGGTTGTTCCACTGATTAACTGTTCTAACCTTACTTTTTTCATCACTGAATTTCCTACCAGCTTGGTGTCGTCTGCAAATTTGATGAGTTCCCCATCTTTCCCCTTATCCAAATCATTGATGAAGATGTTGAAGAGCACTGGGCCCAGAACAGAGTCCTGGGGCACCCCACTACACACTTCCCTCCATGTAGATGCAGTTCCATTGATGACCACACGCTGAGTATGGCTGGTCAGCCAGTTACAAATCCATCTGGTGGTGATGCTGTGTAACCCACATTTTTCTATCTTATCAAGTAGGTTGTGGTCTACTTTATCAAATGCCTTACTGAAGTCCAAGTAAATTAAATTCACAGCATTACTCTGGTCCACTAATTTTGTCACTTGGTCAAAGAATGCAATAAGATTTGTCTGGCATGATCTGTTTTTGACAAACCCATGTTGGATTTTGGTAATGGCTTTGTATGCCTCTGGTGTTCGCTGATTCGTTGCTTGATTATCTTTTCCAGAATCTTCCCAGGTATTGAGATCAGGCTGACAGGTTTCTAGTTTCCTGGATCATTTTTTTTTCCTTTTTTGAAGATCGGAACTACATCAGCTACAATTACATCTTCCTTCAGACTCTTGATGTTATTTCCATAGAACATTTTGATTCCTTCAATTTTTAGTATTATTCCTCTGTTGATAGCAAGGGTAGCATGTTTATCCAATCCAAAGTCTATTGCAATATCTTAGTTTTATATTTGGACAATGTTGAGCAGTGATGCTTTTTAGATAGAATTTATTTAATGTTATTATATATGTTATTTATCTTTATATCTTATTATACTCAGTTTTTTTCTGATAGATATGCATATATGTATGATTGTACATATGTATGTAAAAGTTCTGCTATTGGATATTCTTTATCTATTTTGTGGTCCCACCAGTTATGGTATTTCTTCCAGATATAAACAATTTCCTTTTAGTAGGAGTTTATTTATCCATATGCAAACAAAAATGTAAAGTAGCTATGTTTTACCAACCCACAACTAGCTTTTAGTCAATAAGAAGTTTAGAGGCTTACCTTTCATATATAGTTCTATCTTTCTAATAAGTTCATAGGATTTTGATCGATCCAGTAATGTCCTGATAGCAGGAAGAGGATCCAGAATTATAGTTTCAGGATGAGCATCAATATATTCCTAGGAAAATGAAGACATGGCATGTGATATTCTTCAGAGAAAAAAAATACTGTTGGAAACTTAATACATAATAGGAAGATACCTCCAGTTCAGCATACTTTCGATTAACAATAACTGAATTTCAAGTAGTATCACAGCAATCATTTAATTACAGATGGTATAATTTTCAACCATATCCCAAAATTAAAGTGATACAAACTATAGTAAATGTATATAATATCTGTAAACATGTTGGATGACAACTCCTCAAATTCTCACTAAAGATGGTATGCAACTGCAATTCCAAATAATTGGAAGACATCAGACAAGAACAGCTGATTTGCAATTTCTCTCATTCCTCCTATGTTTGTATACAAAATTTTCTTAACAATATATATGCTAAAAAGCCTTATTTGAACCTTTGATGATACTTTCATTGCAATGAATACTAGCATAACAGCAGCAGAAATACCAGGTTATGCTGGGTCATTAAAACAATCTAGGTATAGCTAAATTTAAAATAATGTATAAATTTTTCTATAGCTACTAATCATAATGGATAGACATAACACTTCCTAAGCTAGACAGTCAAATACTGAATATCAGTTACTGGATCCACAAGTGATGGTGGATTCACATTGTGATTGTTAGTTCCCCAGAAATACATGACTAGACACTGTGAGAACAGAACACTGAACGATCTAAACCTTCTTAAATTGACAATTCATACAACAACCATGATAGCAATGGGACCATTAAATTAACATCTGATGAAGTTAGACTCATGCCTGAATAAAAAAACTTATAGTAGTAATTGTGCTAACCTTATGTCTAAAGACTTAGACTGTATGCAAAATGTAGTCAGTTATGCAATATCTCAAGTTTAGCAGAGTTACCAATACACCACATCTTTAATCTGATAAATCTGGATCTATATTCTAAAAAGCAAATCCAAAAATCTTTTTAAAATCTTCAATAATTAAAAAGCCCACCAATAATCTCCTGACTCCAAATGAAAATCCATCCTGAACCTTCAACTGTTTTAATTCTGCCTTTAAACTGTTTAGTGCTATTTTTGTCAGAATAGCAAGGATACGGATTCTATTTATATGCAACTCCGTGTTAAACTTTTTAAAGGGCAATAGGATCAATCTAGTCAATACTGTGTGTGTACTCCTATTACATTTTCAATATCATATAATCTATAGATATTTGGGAAAATGAACCTTTGCTTGGATTTCAGGACAGATATTTATTAAGATATCTTTAAAAACTCACAGAAAATGAAGGAATTCCTTTATTTGTGAATCATCAGAACTGCATGCCAAAGAACAGCGACAGTAAACAGTAAGAGGTGGGTTTCCATAATTTTGCTTTTAAAACATATGCTGCAAAAGGGAGTGAATAATTTATATCTCTCCTTTTAAAAATGTAACCTATATGTCAAACTGTCTATCTTCAAGTCTTCTTTTGTGGAAACCTTATTAAAACCTGGAAGACAATTATTTTTAAGATAAATATTCTGATGTCAGATTGTATAAAAATAGGAATCCACAGACTCATGATTGTTTATTGTTTAATAATATATGCTGCTCCAATTAAAAATTACTCTGAGTAACTTGTAATACCATATCTAGTATTAAGATTGACAAGTAGAACAAAACATTACAAATTATAACAAAGATATAACAAACCTACATCAATTGCTACCAGCTTCTTTAGGACTGACCAGTCCATATCTTTAAAACATCCTCTCAAAGAGCCAAGTCTTAATGACATTCTGAAATTGTAGCAGAATTGAAGATGTTCTAGAGATATGCTGTTCCAGAGAAGTGGAACAATGACAGAGAAGGTCTGTCCTCATGGTCCATGAAGATATCACCCGAGGGGGTCAGGACTTGGAGAATTTCCTTTCTTACTGGATGGGCAGGTACCACAGGCAATATATATAATCTTTTAATCTTTTTTTTTCTTATTTGGTTTGCCTATATTCTTTGTAGCTATCTTTTGTTGTACACACACTCATATGTATATACTATGTATGTGTGTAGGTGGGTGTGTATACACACATATGTATACACAAATACACACACACATATACATAAACACACATACATGTGTGTGGTGTGTGTGTGTGTGTACAACAAAAGATAGCTACAAAGAATGTAGGCAAACCAAATAAGAAAAAAAAAGATTAAAAGAAGCCAAGGCAAAATAAAGCAATTTTGATGGAAATAATTGTTTAGGCTTCTCCATCGAGATTCAAACAACTTTTATAGACTATAATGTAGAAAAAAATGATGAAAAGAAAGTAAGAAGTGTTATGAGAATATTAAACAATTCAAAGACTCCCAGGTGTAGATAATTAAGCAATGTTGAAATATGGACATGCTTATGGAGTAGCTGTGTGATTTTTTTCAGTCTCTTTCTCCTCCCCCCCTTTTTTTGTCTCTCTTTCTCTGTGTGCAGGCGAGTGCACATTGCAATACTTGGAGATAGCAGAAGAAAAGAAAACTGGAGAAAATAACAAAGACCTACAAATAGAAGTAGATTGATTGTGGCAAATAAAAAGCAAAGATAGTACTGATAGTACTTGTGTGAAATTCCAAAACAAGTGAGCACCACTTGAACACCACTGGCATTGACAAAATCACAGATCAGTCAATTGCAAAAGGTAGCCTTGCTTAGAACAGCTTACATCCTGTGATGATACCTCTAATATATTTACATAACAACATCTGCCTATTCCAGGTCCATGGGAAGGAGTCAATAGGTGGACAGAAATGCCAGATTCACTTTAAACATCAGACTATGCAACCATCCATAATATTTATTAAATGTGTATGCTGTTGGAATCCCTGTGAGTCTTCCCACTTTGTTTTACAGACGTTAAAGCTGGGTATGTTAGCAAAAGTATACAAATAAACTGGGTGCAGCAAGAATAGGGTAATTAGGAAATGTGTAACTTAAAACAAGAAAAGATATGGACAAGAATGAAAAGATCCTGGATGAATTTGGACTGGATAAAAAACAAATGACCGATGTGAAAGACATACATTGAGGTGGCTTGGTCATAGAGAACAAATGACGATCAAATCACAAAACAAATATATAAATTAATGAGTGGGTGGAGTGAAAGAGAAAGGTCAAGAGGTTGCTGATGTGATACTCAGAAAAGAGGCAAGTGAGAATTGTAAAGAACAAAAGGTATTGTATGAAGCAAAGTATGGACGTAAGAAAGCAAGAATGATTAATAAAGATAGTAAGCCATTAAGAAATATAGTGAATGATGGTTGTATAAGCTACATTTAGCTATGTTTCTTTTTCTGTTTATCTCATGCTTTAATTATGTCTCCTTATTTTTTCCCTCCATTACTGCACTCTCCATAACTTTGCTTTCTTTGAAAGTAAACAGCATGATAGATATATTTGTATGCAGGGCTTTTTTTGTCATAGAACGCCCAGAATGGAGTTCCGGCACCTTTTTTGGATGGAACCTTGTAGGGTAGGCAAGGCGGGCTGTATGACGTGTATGAATTCTGGCACCTTTTTTTTTTTAACAAAAAAGCACTGTTTGTATGGAAAGCAGAACTATTTAACTATTGAACTCATTTTTTGCATCTGTCTTTACACAAAGGGAAAAAAACAGACCAACCTATCAAAAATAGTGCCATAAAAAACAAAACAGAAACACAAGTTAAGATAGGCAAGAAAATGGTTAGTGAGCACCTGTCCAGCCTAGATGAGTTCAAATCACCAGGACCAGATGGATTACACCCCAGAGTTCTCAAGGAACTGGCAGATGTGATATCGGAGCCACTGAACTATATTTTTCAAAGATCCTGGAACACAGGGGAACTACCAGAGGACTGGAAAAGAGCTGATGTAGTTCCCATCCTCAAAAAAGGAAAAAAAATGGATCCAGGAAATTACAGACCTATCCGCCTGACCTCAATACCTGGGAAGATCCTGGAAAAGATAATCAAACAACAAATCAACGAACACCTAGAGGCAAACAAAGTCATTACTAAAAGCCAACATGGGTTTGTCAAAAATAGATCATGCCAGACAAATCTTATTTCATTCTTTGACCAAGTGACAAAATTAGTGGATCAGAGGAATGCTGTGGACATAATTTACTTGGACTTCAGTAAGGCATTTGATAAAATAGATCACAATCTACTACTTGATAAGATAGAAAAATGTGGGGTAGACAGAACCACCACCAGATGGATCGGTAAGGCAGGACAAGAAGCAACGGGTGGAAACTAATCAAGGAGAGAAGCAACCTAGAACTAAGGAGAAACTTCCTGACAGTGAGAACAATTAATCAGTGGAACAGCCTGCCTCCAGAAGCAGTAAATGCTCCAACACTGGAAGTTTTTAAGAAGAGACTGGACAGCCACTTGTCCGAAATGGTGTAGGGTTTCCTGCCCAAGCAGGGGGTTGGATTAGATGACCTCCAAGGTCCCTTCCAACTTTACTACTACTACTACTACTACTACTACTACTACTACTACTACTACTACTACTACTATTATATGTATACTGGAATATGGGAATATAAGCAACAGATTTTTTACTGATTAAACTCAGTAATTCTTTTTGTGATGGAATGATAATGAATGCATGTAAGCAGAACTAAAAAGAACATTTGAAAGAGGAGCTTTGAAAAATGTGTTAGTGGAACATTTGTCTCTGAAATGTTAAAGCAGCTGTGACCTTTGCAAGGCTGGTGTGGCCACTTTGTGGCCTCCAACTGACAGACTGTACAAATACATGTGTTTGTACAGTTTCTTTGATGACAGCCCTAATGGAAGCATTGTCTCTGCCTCCACAGACAAGGAAAGACAACCTTTACCATTTCAAAAAGGGGCTCTTTGCTTGAATTAAAACATTCCACAAAACAGATTTCTACATGTATATACAGTAGATGAACCATATATACTTTAATGGTGGGATAAGCAACCTCAAGTCTACATGGAACTCCCTAATAGACATAAAATCATACCACCAAAATTAGGCTTGATGATTTTCAATAACAACCAAAGATAGAACTAAAGATAGGAAAGACAAAATGTGACTTTTTATAAAGGAAACATTCCCATCCTCACTCTCTTTTCCTTCTAAACTCAGAAATTATATAAAAAAAGGAGGCTGGAAATCACTGTATCATCAGAAGACCTGTGGTCCAATAATAGGTTAAGAAACTCAGGTGAGGCTTCTGCCCATAAAACATTACTCATCACTGGTTTAATGAATACATAAAAACATTCCTGACTGGACATTATTAGTCCAGCCCATCTTTCCCAAATTTGGAATTATGGGAATTGAAAATACACGGCAGACTCAAATTGAATGAAAGCTAATCATTTTCTAACTTCCTAGTCCTTTCATGGAAGCATAAACTGGGAAATAACATCGATAACATAAAATTGGATGCCCTTTAATTCTGAGAAGGATAGATCAATAATTCTTTTCCTTAAATAAAAGAATGGGCTAAAACAGTTCAGAACTAAACAAAATCAATTCCTAGATGTAGAAATATGTTCGTTTAAATTTGAAATAGATAATGTGAAGAAATTAAGGAGAAACGTGTAATACTTTAGAAACAGTTAAAAAGTTACCTGCCTGCCACTTTGAGTCATATTGAGTCTGAGAGGGCAGAAAGTCTATTCCAAAGAATAAGGCTATACAAATCTTCTTTTAACTACAAAACAAAAATAATTACAATGCCATTGTTCTATTAGGAACAAGCTTGCTTTTAATTTTCTACATATCCGGGAGAAAGAGAAGGAAATACTGCTAGACATAGTGTTTTTCCAAGCTTTGGCAATAAATGAACAGTTGTGTGATCATGTCATCAACGGAAATATGCGACTTTTAAAATGCAAGCAAGGAAAATGCCCCCTTGAGCAACAGCAAAATAAAATGGCTATATTAAGGCATTGCATATTTTTAGCTTGACCCTGGATTTCTCCATCTCTGTATCTCTATTTTAGTTAGGCCCAAGGAGTAAAACTGATGAGGAATACCTATTACCTCTTAGGCAGTTTGTTTAACAGCAATGTCTCTTGGGAGACCATCTCAGTTATTTTCACATGGGAAAAAATATTATAGGGAATAGTAATCTTAATCCTGATAGTGGATCATTTTAGGGCAAAGATTTATAGAAAAGGCTATATTGCATTCCACACTCTGTAATCTCATTTGGTGAACAGGAAACTAATTACTAGTTCATCTACAAAGAACAAGCAATACTGTAGAAAGAAAATACAGATCCAGTTTTCAAAATAATTCTTCTAAAAGCAGAATTCTAGGCAGGTTTCCTAGAATAGCACAGTTAGTTACAGGACAAAACAAGTGAAAACATGTCTTTTCTTCCTGTTTTTTTGCATAAGTGGGCTACTTTTTGGTGACCAGGAGCTGCACTTAGCACTATTTGAGTGGCCCAAGGGATGCAGTGGGGAAGGTGAAGAGATGTTTCATTCCATATGAACATGACTGGTATGATCTATTTTTTCTTTTTTGTCGATTTTGTAAAAAGACTATGTTGTCTACTTATATACTTATATACTTATATACTTGTGTGCTATTTTCTATCTCAATATGGCACCATTTTTAGCAACTGAATCACCAAAATTCAATCGTGTTGTCAGGGAAGTGCTCTCAATACCACAAAATTTAACTTTGTAGGTTGCATAAGATGCACAGTACAAAGACAATGAGAGGGGGCGTTGTCTTACCTGAATGCCGTTTCTCAGCACGGGAGATGGATAATCCACTAATGGGTTAATTTAATCCTCCTGCCCAATCAGATCAAATCAGCCAAACTTGCCACGCCTGTCCTGGGCCTGATTCCCCAGTTTTCGACGAGGACGCAGCTACTGACTGACAGCATGACGTGTTGGCTAACAGAACTAACCCTAAACCTAAGGACCTAATAGGGAAGGTGTGGATTATCCATCTCTGTGCTGAGAAACGGCGTTCAGGTAAGACAACGCCCCTTCTCCAGCACTGGAGATGGATAATCCACTAATGGGACATACCAAAGCCCACTGTCCTTATGGGAGGGAAACGGGCAAGTTTGGAACCGTGTCGCGGGGCACCACCTGTTGGAGGACCCTTCTGCCAAAAGATGCCTTGGCGGATGCGTACCTGTCCAGTTTATAATGTTGTATAAACGGCGAAGGAGAAGACCACGTGGCCGCCCTACATACTTCCTCAATGGAAGCCTGCGTGGTCCAAGCTGCAGAGGTGGCCACACTGCGCGTGGAATGGGCCGTGATATGGCGTGGAGTTGGCAAGGAATTGGACTGGTACACCCCCGCAATGCAAGCTCTTATCCATCGGCCGATTGTGGAGGCCGAAACCTTCCAACCCCTGGAAGAAGGGTGGAAAGAGACAAACAGTGCCTCGGAGCTGCGGAAGGCGGCCGTCCATTTAATGTAGTAACGGAGAGCCCAGCAGACGTCCAGAGAATGCCATTGATGTTCCAGATCATGGGAAGGATTAGGGCAAAAATCTGGAAGGACGATGTCCTGGGCCCTATGAAAAAGAGAATTAACTTTGGGAACAAAGGTGGGTCTAAGCAAAGGGTGACCCGGTCCTGGTGAAAGACACACAGGTCCTCCCTGACTGAGAGGGCCGCCATCTCAGAAATACACCCGGCCGAAGTAATGGCCACTAAGAAGGCGACCTTAAGGGATAAGGACTTCATGTCGCTCGAAAGGAGCCTTGGTAAGAGCCTGAAGGACCCTAGGTAATTCCCACGAGGGATATCTGTGGACTACGGGTGGCTTGGTATTAGTAGCTCCCTTGAGGAAGGAACTGATCACGGGGTGCTGCCCCAGAGAGCTAACAGTGTTGCAAGAGAGCAAGGTAGACAGAGCCGCCCCCGTCTACGTAAAGTATTAGGTGCCAATCCTTTATTCATAGTAAATAGTCTAGAATGTTTGGGACGGTCAATCCTGATAAAGGAAGTTGTTGAGTCGAACACCACTGGCAAAAATTCTGCCACATGGCATCATAGATGCGGTTAGTAGCCAGTCTACAGGATGCCTGAATTACGTCAATGACCCCTGGCGAACAGGACTCCTAAGTCAGGATCCGATGTTCAAGTGTCGAACGGCTAATTGTAGCCATTGAGGGTCCAGATGAGTCAGGTTCCCCCTGGATCAGTGATACCCTGGCTGGGGGGGATTTTCCAAGGGCACGATTGGGAAAGACCAATGAGGTCGGCGAACCAAGGTCTCCGCGGCCAGAAAGGGGCTACCAGGAGAACCTTTGCCCTCTCCTGCAGAATCTTGCAGACGACCACTGGGAGGAGGGGAAGGGGGGAGAGGCATAGAGTATGCCGTCTGGCCATGGGGCCCAAAGGGCATCTACTCCCTCTGCCCCCTGAACTGGAAATCGCGAAAGGAACCGCAGGAGTTGCGTGTTTGTCCTGGAGGCAAACAGATCTATGATGGGAAGACCGAATCTGTGGGTGATTTCCCTGAATAGCCTCGGGTGTAGACGCCATTCCGAGTGGTCCACGGTTGACCTGCTCAGGAAGTCTGCCCTCTTGTTTGCTTCCCCCGAGATATGGTCCGCCCTGAGCGAGGCGAGGTTGGTCTCTGCCCAGGAGCCCAGCTGCTGGGCCTTGGACAGGAGCGCCCAGGACCAGGTGCCCTCCTGCCTGTTCACATGGGCCTTCACCGCCACATTGTCCGTAAGGATGAGCACATGTTGTTTTGCTATGCTGTGGCAAAGTGGCGAAGGGCAAGATGTATGGCCCTGAGCTCCAGCCAGTTGATGTTGTGTTTCAGGTCCGCCCAAGACCACCTTCCTTGGGCCCATTGAGACTGATAGTGTGCTCCCCAGCTGAACAGGCTGACATCCATCGTGATTGTGAGCCACCTGGGCTCCTTGTAAAGAGACCCTCTGTTCATGGCTGCAGAGAGCCACCATCTGAGGGAATGTAAGATGTGTGTTGGAATCCTTACCTCTCAGTTGGAAGTGTTTGTTCCCTGCTTCTGATAGGGGAGCAGACACCACTGAAGGGACCGGGAGTATAACCTGGCCCAGGGAACGATCGAGATGCATGATATCATCTTTCCCAGGAGCTGGAAAAGACCGGAAGGAGACAGAGTCCTTTCTCTGCAGACCTTGAGAACCAGGTCCCGTATATTGTCCCTGCATTCCTGGGACAGATAAACCCAACACTCTACCATGTCTATGATGGCCCCTAGGTGGAGCAATCTGGTCGATGGGACTGTCTGACTTTTCTTGAAATTGACCGAAAAGCCGTGACTCTGTAGGACACCGATCACCAGTCTCAGGTCTGTCAGAACCCCCTGCGGGGAGGACGACTGTATTAAGATGTCGTCCAGGTAGCATTGCACCCAAACTGGCGTCAATCTCAGGTGTGCCACAAGAACCACCAGGACCTTGGAAAAGACCCTTGGGGCCGACGACAGGTCGAATGGAATTGCCCTGTACTGGTAATGATGGTCCATGTAGCTGAACCTGAGAAACTGGCAATGGCTGGGGATGATGGGAATGTGAAGGTATGCCTTTGTGAGGTCCACTGAAGTAAGGAAGTCCCCCTTTTGGATGCTGCCTAGGATGGACTGAAGCGTCTGCATTATGAACCTTCGGTATGCCAAATAAAGGTTCAGGTGTTTTAGGTCTAAGATTGCCCTCCATCCTCCCAGGGTCTTGGGAACTACAAAGAGGATGAAGTAGAATCCCCATCCCCGTTGAGCCGCAGGCACTGGTTCTATGGCTCTGATATCTAATAAGTGACAGATAGCCTCCTGCATGAGACCTCTCCTTGGAGACTTTTTTGATTGGGGACAAGCAATGAACAGTCTTGGTGACAGGCCATGACGAATGGTGTCCAGGACCCAGGAGTCTGTCGTGGTGACCTCCTATTGAGCGGCGAAAAGGGAAGGCCTTCCCCTATGGAAGGATCCCCTGGGGGGGTCACTTCCTGTGGAAGGGACGTCCCTTGCCTCAAAAGGGCCAGTTGGATTGGAATTGCTGCCTGGGCTGTGTGGCCGGTCTGTCAGCCAGACAGTCCTGTCTGGGCGTGAAAGCCGAGAAGGTTGTGTGGTTGAAGAAGTAGTGGCAGGCCAAACGAATTGTCTATGATTGTAAGGAGTAGACCGTCTATCAGACCGCTTAGTAAGATGGGCCAAGATCTTCTTTTTGTCCTTATTCTCTGACAGGAATGGGGCTAAGGCATCCCCAAACAATTTACTACCCTGGTATGGGGCTGCTGCCAGGCGCCACTTGAACTTGGCGTCTGCCTGCCAATGTCTTAGCCATAACAAGCGACAGGCTGTCACGTTGGATGCCAAGGATCTGGAAGAAAACCGAGCAATGTGTAAGGTCGCATTGGAAGCATATTCCGTTGCGGCCACTAACTTGCTCAGGTCCTGATGTGTGCGGACATCGTCCGGGGGGATCCTGGCCTGTAGCTGACGAAGCCAGATGAGGGCTGATCTAGTAAAGAAGGAGGCTGAGGTGGCCGCCTGAAAGACCACGTCACCACCTTGTGTGACCTTCTAAAGGCCATTTCCGATCTATGTTCCTCAGATTTTAAAGCCTCTGCCATATCCCCTGCAATAGTGGAGGGGGAGAACAGGTGAGACAGGGGCTCATCTACTGTGGGAATATTCAACGCCTCATCTAATTCTGAGGCCACGCTAAACAACTTATCATTATCACCCGGAAGGGGGAAGGTACCCAGGGAAGCCCACTGTTTCTTAACAGCGTTGAGGAACAAGGCTGGACATGGAACATGGTGTTGGGTGACCACCGGTTCAACGAAGACGGGGTCTGCCTCTGGATCCGTTGTGGAAGTCACTGGGGTGACCCAGCTAGGTCCCCCGTGTGCGACCGAGCTAACCTTGCAAAGCAGGGTAAGAAAAAGAGCTGGATTAAAAAGCCCTCTGAACAGGGGCAGATCCAGAGCCGGTTCCTCCTCCTCTGACCACGAGGCATCAAGCGCCTAATCCTGCTCTGGGGTCAATGAAACCCCACTAATGGAAGAATGGGAGGGGGAAGGAGGGTCACAAGAACTATAATGTACTGGATGCGAGAGAGGAAGGGAGAGCCCGGATTCCGCTCTGGGCATCGACAGAGTCCTGACCATAAGGGCCCACTCCACCGCCTGAGCCACCAAGGCCTGGATCCTATCGTCCAAAGATGTAAGGATGGACTCCTCCCCTCTAAGCCCCGCGGCCATGGGAGTAAAGGTGGCCTGCAGGGCCCATGGGGTAGAAGGAGACCTGAAGGTGTGAGCCTCAGGTACCCCCTCGGCTTGGCCATAAGAGGTGGAAGGTTCTGCTGGTGCCCAGACTTCCTGAGATGAAGCAAGACCTAGAGGTAAATCAAAAAAGGTGGACTCAGTCTGAGCACTCTCAGCCCTGGCCTGTTTATGAGCCTTTGAAAACTCCTTTTCCAGTGCCTGGTGTCTCCTGCTGGCCTGCTTTTCAGCCAATTTGGAGGTTTTCCCCTCAGAGGCAGCCTTGGGTTTGATCTTGGCCGTGATCCTGCCAGCAGCTTCTTGGGAAGGGGATCTGTGCCTTTTCTGCCCTGAGGAAGGAGGAGAGGCAACTCTGGGCTGAGAGGCCGTGTTATCCTCCATGCTGGTATGAAATCTTCAGGTGCGTGAGAGGGTGCACCTGGAAAAGGATCAATTGGCTGATAAGGGTGTAGGGCAAAGGCTGAATTAGACTGCCCTGCCCCACCCCGGCCACCGAAACAGTAGTATCCAAACTACCGGTTCTACTTGCAGTCACTATTGCTTCCACCTGAAGTGGACTGCGGCCTGCTAGTGAGGCTTGCTATGTTGCCAGGCCAGCAATATATAAGGTGGCAACAATACAGTGTCAGAGGCTAGGATCCACTGTAGTGATTATCAAGCCCAAGGTGGCCAGGACTTGAGACACCAGAAAGTCCAATAAAACTCTTGGGCCTATGCCAAGGATAAAATGGTAATACCAATGTCACCAGGGGAAACTCCAAGGATCACCTAAGGGAACTTAATCCCACCTCCTGACAACCTTGGCTGGTACAACTCTGGAAGGTCCTTTGCCCCAGGAAGCCTCAATGAGGGCTTAATGGGCACAAGACTGTTGTGGGAATGGTGGCCTTGGTAGTAGGCTGAAGCCCCCCAAGATGGAAGTCGCGGGCAGCAGAGCCCCTGTGTATATCTAGGCCTTCAATGAGGCCGATGAGAACCTTAGGGACGGAAAGCCGAAAACGCCGCTACCGCAGTAATCGCTGCCAAATTAGGTGGAAATGTCTCTTTCCACCCCCCCTTTCCTTGCAGTCTGCAAGTCCTAGGGACCATGCGGTCGCAAAATGGTGGCCGCGACTCAGATCAATCACCCCCTCCAGCTCCACAACAGGTAAGACTCACCCAGCCTGTTACACCCTGCTCGGGGAAGGGACTGAGCCGAAAATGCCCTCCTCAGCTGATCGTCGGAGCCTGCAGTCACCGGAATGGCCGAAAACGTGACGAGACAATCCGAGGTCCCTGCGGCCTCTGTGAGCCGATCCGGGTTCCTTAAGACCATCGGAGCTGCAGCCACAAGCTCCGACGCCAGAGGGAATTTGGAGGAATGGGGGGGGGATTTTGGAAGCGCTGTGCTGGAAGGGAAGAAGGCTGGAAGAAATCCCCTTTTCCAGCGAAGAGGGAGGGGGGAAGGATTTAGAAACAGAAATGGAGTCCTCCGTTTGAAAAGCTGAATCCCCAATGGGAATCAGTAGGGATTTGTCCTCTAGAGGAGCGCTGGTCCCAGCGCTGCTCAGGGGACTAAAGTTCACAAGATTTTAGTAAATTTAAAGTCCTAATGGATAATCCACTACCTGTCTGTGAGCCAAACCTGCACGTCTGTTCTGGGCAAGATCAAGTCGAAAACTGGGGAATCAGGCCCAGGACAGGCGTGGCAAGTTTGGCTGACTTGATCTGATTGGGCAGGAGGATTAAGTTAACCCATTAGCGGATTATCCATCTCTAGTGCTGGAGAACTTCTATTTCAGGGGTGTCAAACTCAATTTCACTGAGGGCCGCATCAGCATTGCGGTTGCCCTCAGGGGGGCGGGTGGGTGTGGCCAGGGTGGATGCGGCCTACTGGGTGGGCGTGAATGGAGTGAGTGTGGCCTACTGGGTGAGTGTGGCCAGCTCTACATCGTTCGCGTCAAGGATGCCTGTGGGGGCCTGGGCAGGAGTGGGATAGATCTGAGGGTCTCTGGCAGAAGGGGGTGGGACCAGGGACAAGCGCCAAGGCATGGTCCACTGGAGGAGCCTCACTGTTCCTCTCAGGCCATGCGGGGGGAGGGCTTATGGAGCTAAGACTGAATGCGTTTCAGCATAGATGGCCACTACAAAATTGTACATTGGCTCCCAGCTGGCCTGGGTCAGGGCCAAGGCAGAGGGGGCCGTTCCCTCACTGTTTCCAGGATGGCTTCGCGGGCCACATGAAACCACTTTGCGGGCTGCATCCGGCCCCCAGGCCTTGTGTTTGACATGTCTGTTCTATTTGTAGAAGGGAATGTAATGGTATTCTCCAAAGCTGAAAAAGAAAAGGAAGTTGATCCAAACATGGCAAATGAGAAATGGAAGAATATTTCAACGTTATCTCTTATGAAGGCTTCAGTCCACCAGTTTTAGAATCGGTGAGAGACAAATTCAAACAGTCCACTTAGACCCCATGTTAACATATTCTCTAATAAATGACTTTTCACATTTGGCTTCCAAGGTATTATCTAATCCCTTCTTTCTGGCATTATGGCTGCTTAACAAGACTGAAAATTTTGCTTCCTTATGTGTATTGCTGTAAGGAGCTTGACAACATATGCAATCATCTTCACATGCTACAAGAAATGGCAAGAATCAAAACGTGAATGATATACTCATAATTTATATGTTGGAGATTCAGGTCTGCTCTTCCAAGTGTTACCAAATTTTTGCTCAACAGGTTCCTTCAATAACATTTTTTTTTTAATTTTCAGGAGCCAATTCCTAGAACTGTACTCCTGTCAGTCTTCCATTTCTGACCTGCATAATCTTCACAAACTATGTACCCTTTGTTGATGCATTTGATCTCAAGCTCAGATGATGATCTATGGCGAGATTTAGTACCTAACAATGGACTGCTTTGTCTACATTTCAGCATCTAATTTTTTACTAATTTTGAGGAGGGACAGTTAATATTGGAGTGAGTGTAAAAAGTCAATTATATTTCATTCAACATGAGTTCTTTCTCAACTTTCAGTGCCAATCAAAGAAGATGGTCTTTTAAGTTTATTCACCAACCCTTTTTCAGTTTTAATACTTTTCCAAATAAATCTTAAATATTTGAAAAGTTTTACAAGGTACTCTAGGGCAGGGCTTTTCAACCTTTTCATCGACTGTACCACTTTTAGGATATGGCAATATTCGAGTATCACCTAGCAAGGTGTCAAAAACTTGATGACCAAAAAAAAAATCTTTTCAAAGTTGTAATTGCACTGAAATGACTTATGACCATTTTTCACACTAATGACCATTGCAGCATCCCTAGGATCATGTGATTTATATTTGGATGCTTGGCAACTGATTCATATTTATGATGGTCACAGTGTCCCAAGGTCATGTGATCCCCTTTTGCAATCTTTTGACAAGCAAAGTCAATGGCAGGGCTGCTGGTGGCCAAGTGCTAAGGCGGGATTTCCTTCCTTCCCTCCTTCCCTGCCTCCCTCTTTCTCATTCCCATCTCTTTCTGAAGGAACAATTTGAACCCCCCCCCCAACATATTTTTCTTCTTCCATATATTCATCAAACAAGGAAAAGCCTCCAGAGACAGAAAAGACCAGCCGCTAAGGGAACTAGCTTAAAAAGGCGCATTCCCTTTTAAGAATTAGCTACTGGCTAGAAAAGAAAGTTAAGGAGCCGGCAGCCGGCACTTAAGGAAGAAAAAAAAATGTAGTAAGTACTGGCTGCCGGCTAAGGCAGCCTCCCCAAATGGCTCCATTCATAAGTAAAGGAATGCTACAGGCAAAATTCATTCAGGAGAAAAATACTTCAAAATTCCTTGCAGCAAAACTTACAGCTAACAATAGCAGAGCAATAGAAGTTAACATGAGACATCAGCCATTAGCCAAGTAGAAATTGTCAAACACTCCTTAAGAACACAAAGCCCACATTGCACAAATCCCAGAACTTCAAAGTCACAAAAGAACATAAGATTCCTTTCACTCTCCATCTCGCTCCTCCCTCCATGCCTCACCTCCAGCAGATGCTGCCTTTCTTCATTGCTATCTTTCTTCATTCCTCATGGAGGGCGACCCCTCCCACACTGCGTTTCTTGCCTCTTGGTTGCTGCCAGCACAGGTGGCTGCCACAGAAGTTGTAGATTGGCTCAAGGCCAGCCTGCTTGATCTCCTCTCCTCTCCCTGCTCCTTTCCCTTCGGTGCAGCTACAGTTGACTCCGCCTCCTCCCAAGGCTGACTCTTTTTTTCTCTTCTCCTGCCTTCTTTTATAACCTCTCCTGTCTCTGTCCCCCTCCTCCTCCTTTCTCATCCGGGTGAGCCGGAAGCGAGCCTGGGACCTTTGCCTCGGCCCAGCCTCTCTGCAGCTGCGGAGAACTCTCTCACACTAAGTCCTGCGCTGTGCTGGCTTGTTCCCTCCCCCACTACACTTGGCTGGGCAGGGCCATGTACCACCTGCCACATGCTAATGTACCACAGGTGGTTCGCATACCACTGGTTGAAAAGCCCTGCTCTAGGGTATATACTTAATTCTTGTTTTGAGGGAGAGGGGTGATACTTCATGAAGCTTTGCATAATTTGGATGATATCCAAGAATATATTCAAACCTCTTCTGCAGTAATGTGCCACAGAGGAAGATTACTAGTTCAAAGAAATTACAATATCTTTAATGACTGCCTGTCTGTCATTATGGATGTACTCCTCCAGGAACTATTTATTCACACAGTGTTTTACAATCAACACAAAACTTCACTTCTAAATATTTAATTGTACAAATTTATGACTCTTACTCTCAGGAAAAATGGTATTTCTAAATTATTTTTATCATAATATACACAGCATAGTGATTATCAATACTTTGTTTAAAAGAAATCCTAAAAACAAACATCAATGTTTTGCATTTGACGCAAATGAATATACATTTTTAGTATTTACACAGGAAAAGGCTCATTCTTATATCTCAGTCTTACTTTATTTGCTAAAGTAAAATAAATATAATGTTGTTATAACTCTTTCAAGCCCCCTTCTAGTACTTTTCCATTCAATCTGATCAATAATCTTCGGAACAAATTAAACACAAAGCAATTATGTTGGAGCATTTGAGCAAAAAAAAAAAACCACAGAGCACAAATAAATGATCTGAACAGCAAGTGAACAGAGGTAGCTGTAGCTCTGGGCAACGTACATTTGAAGCAATGGCAAAATCAATAATGCTTAAAGAACTGGGCATTGAACTAAAAGCATTGTACAGACTACACAGAGAGTGAATTCTAGGGGATATCCAAGAATATGGGCTCCATTGTGTAATGAAATGGACTGGCTGCCATACAAACATGCAGTGTCTAAAACAGGGGTTCTCAACCTTGGCAACTTTAAGACTTGTGGACTTCAATTCCCAGAATTCTGGGAGTTGAAGTCCACAAGTCTTAAAGTTGCCAAGGTTGAGAATCCCTGGTCTAAAACAATATCAACTAATGTCTAGTTCCTAATGGAGATAAAAGCAGATCTAAAATGGACATTCACTGATGAACTCCTCTTTCTTGCCTTAATCCTTTTATTCTGGGGAGAAAAAAATCCAAGGAAATTCATTAGCCATCTTAAATTTTTTTTACAGCTTTTTGAAAATTGTTGGACAATTTCCAGTGAACTAGAGAAACAAGAAGAAGGAAGAAGTTCAGTAAGGAGTTAAATTAAAGTAAAATTACTTAAAATTTATGTCTTTCATGTGTGTGTGTGTGTGTGTGTGTGTGTGTGTGTGTGTATATGTAGGTCTTTGGTTGTTCGGGTTTTCTCCCACGTAAAATTGGAAGTGTCTTGGCGACGTTTCGACGAAGTCCCATTCGTCATCTTCAGGCTGGTGCTTTCAGCTTCGTGCCTCGAGCTGCAGTGTGTGGTCTTGGCTGTTTCTTCCTTTTAACTGCCAGTGGAGGTATGAACTGATTGGGTGGGAGCTTGGCTGTGTTCTGATTGGGTGGAGGTGTGTTTTGATTGGTTAGGGGCTTGGCTGTGCTCTGATTGGCTGGGGGGTTGGCTGTGCTCTGATTGGCTGGGGGGTTGGCTGTGCTCTGATTGGCTGGGGGAGTGTTCTGTTTGGTTGTGCTCAGGTTAGTCTGAGTTGCAGAGGGATTCAAGATTTTGGGCTGCCCTGCCATTCCTTGGCTTCGTGTTCGTGGTCGTGCTTCCTCTTCATGGAGGGTGTCAGTTTGCTTCATGTATGGATTGGGGGGGTTTAAAGTGGCTAATGATGCAGCTGTGGTCTGGCTTCTGGTTTGTGGTCGTGCCTCATAGTCAGTGTGGCTTTGGGTTTGTTTTTTGCGTGGATGTTTGGTGGTGACATCCTGTGTGGTTTTTGTGAGTGTGGGTCTGGTATCATTTTTTGTGTTAGGGAGTCGTTTGTCAATGAGGGCGGGTTTCCAAATGGCTGGTAGGCGGGAGGTATCATCTCGCTTGTTCATGCTGTGTGGGCGTTTTTCTATCTCGATGGCTTCTCTGATTATTCTGTTATTAAAATGTTCACTTTTGGCAATGGTTCTGGTATTTTTAAAGTCAATTTCATGTCCTGTGGCTTTAAGGTGTTGGACCAGGGAAGATGTTGGTTCCTCTTTTTTGACTGAGTTCTTATGTTCTTCAATGCGTGCACTTATTCTTCTGTTGGTTTGTCCGATGTATGTGGTGGGACAAGTGGTGCATGGGATTTCGTATACTCCTTGATTTTCTAATTCAATTTTATCTTTGGGGTTTCTAAGGATGGTGGATATTTTTCTGTTTGTGCAGAATGCTGTTTTGATGTTGTGTTTATGGAGGATCTTACTGATTCTGTCTGTGGTGCCTTTTATGTATGGGAGGAGGGCTTTGCCGTTTTCTTGTTCTTTGTCTTGGATTTTAGTGGGGGTTTCTTTTTGGATTAGGTTTGTAATCTTATTTCTATGGAATCCATTGGATGTTAGTACATTGGTGAGAGTGTGTAGTTCGGGTTTTAGGTGTTGTTCGTCAGCTAAGCGTTTTGTTCTGGAGATGAGTGTCTTGGCTACAGAGTTGATCTGTGCTGGGTGGTGGTGTGAGAGAGCGTGCAGATAGCGGTTTGTGTGTGTTTTCTTCTGGTAGATGGTGTGTCCTAGGGAGCCATTGGATTTCTTGTAGACTAAGACATCCAGGAAGGGAAGTTGGTTGTTAGTTTCTGTTTCCATGGTGAACTGTATTTTGGGGTGTAGGCTGTTGAGGTGTGTGAGGAAGTTGTCCAGTTTTTCTTTCCCATGTGGCCAGATTATGAAGGTGTCGTCTACGTATCTGAGCCAGAGTTTGGGTTTGTGATCCGATTTTTCTAGAGCTTGGGTTTCAAAGTGTTCCATGTAGAGGTTGGCAATGACAGGTGAGAGGGGTGATCCCATGGGTGCTCCTTCTGTTTGTTTGTATTTTTGTCCATTATAGATGAAGTATGTGTTGGATAGGCAGTGGTTGGTCAGATCTAAGATGTGTTTGGGGGGGTTATATTTGTTTTGGATAGCTGTCAAGGCTTCTTTGATAGGCACTTGGGTGAAGAGGGATATGACATCGAAGCTCACTAGTAGGTCGCTGGGCTGTAAGTTTTGTTTCTTTATGATCTCTATAAACTGGAATGAGTTTTTTACGTGTGAGGTGATGGATTCTGCATAGGGCTGTAGTTGTTTGGCGAGAAATTTGGCTAGGTTTTGTAGAGGTGAGCCTATGGAGCTGACTATAGGTCTGAGTGGGGTTCCTTCCTTATGTATCTTGGGGAGACCATAGAGTTTGGGGCATCTGGATGATTTCTCTCTGGGAATGATTCTTTGCTGGATCTCTTCGCTAATGGGGGAGGCTTTTATTTTGGATCTGGTGGTTTTTTCCAGGTAGGTGGTGGGATCTGTATTTAGGGGTTTGTATGTGGAGTCTTGGAGTAGGTTGGTTAATTTGGTTTGGTAGTCAGATGTGTTCATAACCACCGTGGCGTTGCCCTTGTCTGCTGGTAGGATTATTATGCTGGTGTCTTCTTTAAGGTTACGTAGTGCTGTCTGTTCCTCTTTGGGTAAGTTGCTTTTGGGTGGCTTGCTGGTGCAGAGGATGTTGGTGATTTCGAGTCTGATTCTGTTGGCGTCGTCGGGGTTGATTTTGGTCAGGCTGGTTTCAACTCCACATATAATGGTTTCAGTGGGGATGTGTTTGGGAGCGACTGCAAAGTTGAATCCTTTGGAAAGGACATTGGTTTCGGCTTTGGTGAGGATCCTATCTGAGATGTTATGCACTGTTTGCTTCATGTGTGGCTGTGAGGGAGGAGGGGTTTGTTTCTGGCGTTCTTGTAGTCTTCGGAGTTTGTTGGTGTGTGTATCTGTCTTGAAGGTGGTCTGTGTTTCGGCTCTCCAGACGGCAAGTTGTTTGGATTTGTCCCAAAGTGCGGGGTGGATCTTGTTGCTGAGTTTGAGGTGGAGTGTGAGGAGATCTTTGTTAATTCGGTCTAGGAGGAATCTTTTTGTGTGAAGTTCATTTCTGATTAGGGCCAATTCTGTTCTTTTCAGGATCCGTTTGGTGGCTGCAGAGTTGGAGTGGAATTTCAGTTGGAAACATGTGGGGATTAGATTTTGATCTCGGCAGTTGCGTAGGAATGCGAGGTCGCATAAAATGGAAGCTCTTTGGACTTCAAGTTTTTCATAGGTCCTGGTCAGATGGTGGATTTCCTCCCCGTAGAGGTTCAATATTTGTTTTCTGAGGTTTTCGCGGGTATTTGTATGTAGGTCTTTGGTTGTTCGGGTTTTCTCCCACGTAAAATTGGAAGTGTCTTGGCGACGTTTCGACGAAGTCCCATTCGTCATCTTCAGGCTGGTGCTTTCAGCTTCGTGCCTCGAGCTGCAGTGTGTGGTCTTGGCTGTTTCTTCCTTTTAACTGCCAGTGGAGGTATGAACTGATTGGGTGGGAGCTTGGCTGTGTTCTGATTGGGTGGAGGTGTGTTTTGATTGGTTAGGGGCTTGGCTGTGCTCTGATTGGCTGGGGGGTTGGCTGTGCTCTGATTGGCTGTTGGCTGTGCTCTGATTGGCTGGGGGAGTGTTCTGTTTGGTTGTGCTCAGGTTAGTCTGAGTTGCAGAGGGATTCAAGATTTTGGGCTGCCCTGCCATTCCTTGGCTTCGCGTTCGTGGTCGTGCTTCCTCTTCATGGAGGGTGTCAGTTTGCTTCATGTATGGATTGGGGGGGTTTAAAGTGGCTAATGATGCAGCTGTGGTCTGGCTTCTGGTTTGTGGTCGTGCCTCATAGTCAGTGTGGCTTTGGGTTTGTTTTTTGCGTGGATGTTTGGTGGTGACATCCTGTGTGGTTTTTGTGAGTGTGGGTCTGGTATCATTTTTTGTGTTAGGGAGTCGTTTGTCAATAAGGGCGGGTTTCCAAATGGCTGGTAGGCGGGAGGTATCATCTCGCTTGTTCATGCTGTGTGGGCGTTTTTCTATCTCGATGGCTTCTCTGATTATTCTGTTATTAAAATGTTCACTTTTGGCAATGGTTCTGGTATTTTTAAAGTCAATTTCATGTCCTGTGGCTTTAAGGTGTTGGACCAGGGAAGATGTTGGTTCCTCTTTTTTGACTGAGTTCTTATGTTCTTCAATGCGTGCACTTATTCTTCTGTTGGTTTGTCCGATGTATGTGGTGGGACAAGTGGTGCATGGGATTTCGTATACTCCTTGATTTTCTAATTCAATTTTATCTTTGGGGTTTCTAAGGATGGTGGATATTTTTCTGTTTGTGCAGAATGCTGTTTTGATGTTGTGTTTATGGAGGATCTTACTGATTCTGTCTGTGATGCCTTTTATGTATGGGAGGATGGCTTTGCCGTTTTCTTGTTCTTTGTCTTGGATTTTAGTGGGGGTTTCTTTTTGGATTAGGTTTGTAATCTTATTTCTATGGAATCCATATATATATATAATATATATATATATATATATATATATATATATATATATATATATATCCCATTCGTCATCTTCAGGCTGGTGCTTTCAGCTTCGTGCTTCGAGGAGCAATGTGTGGTCTTAGCTGTTTCTTCCTTTTAACTGCCAGTGGGGGTATGAACTGATTGGCTGGGAGCTTGGCTGTGTTCTCATTGGGTGGAGGTGTGTTCTGATTGGTTAGGGGCTTGGCTGTGCTCTGATTGGCTGGGGGAGTGTTCTGTTTGGTTGTGCTCAGGTTAGTCTGAGTTGCAGAGGGGTTTAAGATTTTGGGCTCCTTGCTATTTTTTGGCTTCGCGTTCGTGGTCATGCCTCATCTTCATGGAGGGTGTCAGTTTGCTTCATGTATGGATTGGAGGGGTTTAAAGTGGCTAATGATGCAGCTGTGGTCTGCATCTTCGTGCTCCTCGAAGCACAAAGCTGAAAACACCAGCCTGAAGATGACAAATGGGACTTCGTCGAAAAGTCGCCAAGACACTTCCAATTTTACACGGGAGAAAACCCGAACAACCAAAGACCTACATACATACATATATACGCATTAAGCAGAATTTATAAAAGAATCCTCTACAACATAAAAGCATTCATGTACATAGAATTAGCTTTCGTTTTATCTAATGTATTGTTTTGATTCCTCTTCCAGTACTTTTTAGATGTTGGTGAACATGTACTTTCCTGATTCTAGACTTATTTTCTTTCCATTAATGCTAAGATTTTCTCTTTTTCTTATAGGAATTCTTCAGTGATAAATGTGAACCTCTTCTTTATATCCATCCTATAATCCATTATTGTAACATTATGTGTATAATGTTTTATACACATTATACTTCAGGTTTTTTTCTTCCAGATCCATTTGCATGCTTCGTTTTTAATAATTTCTCATCATCTCTTCTATTTTTTAACAGATATATTTTATCCACTGAGTTTGCAAAAAAAAAAATGTTATGAGAATTATAGGAATCCTTATTTATTGTTGAAAGCAGTATGCTCACAGAAGATTTGTAGCTGCTCCTACCGGTAGTTGGCTTTGTCCACCATCAGTATCTGCAGCCAAGCAGGAGCAATCAAGCAGACTGTTTCAGCAATTGCTTGTAAACAAAACAAACAGGCATTCTCCTGAAATCTGAATATGAAATCTGAATCTAACAAAATATGCAGTAAATTATGCAAAACTGATTCAAAACTGTACCCAAACATCTCTTTTTCCTCTCAACTTCAATAACATGTTCTTTATACTTTGTTGGTTACACTTTGAAATATATTTGGGGGGGGGGGAGAGGAGAAACAGATGAACTCTACTTTTAAGAGAGGTTTTAACAGTTTTTTTTCTTTTTCCTTTGCATTTTTCTGTCATCTGAACAATGTTTCCATGTTTCCACTACTTTGTCTGATCCCATTTAAGTTCCTTGTTTTTCTGAATTAAACTCTCCCTCTTGTCTAATTTAGCCAGTTTGGTTAAAGCACCAGACTGGAAAGCCAGAGACTGTGAATTCTTCTGCCTTAGCCACGAAAGCCAGCTGGGTGACTTTGGGCCAGTCACTCTCTCTCAGACCAGCCCACTTCATAGGCTTGTTGTTGTGGGGAAATCAGGAAGAAGAAGGTTTATTTGAGTTATTTGTAAAACTAATAAGGATGGGATACAAATAAATAAACAAAAAAACAAATATATTTTTTTATTTGACTACCGGTACTTGTTTGCCTCATTGCAGTGCTTTCTTCATTAAATTACAATTACTTCCTCTGTTTTGTGCCTGTAAACTTTCTCTGATTGATCTTTTTCTCAGAAAATCACTCCTGCCAATCTCCCATCTCCAATAGCTACGTCTCCTCTTCCTTATTCCCTTGCCTTTTTATAGTACCCAAATATTTGTAGAAAGAGTTTCTTCTTTTACATAACTATTATGTAATGTTTAGGTCACTAAGTGTGGTATATAAATAGTAATTATAATACAAATTCAGTCATATGTTCTACTATTGGCTAAACTCCAGGGGTATCTTTTGTTGCCTTCTCAAAGCTGAGGACAGGCAGTAATTGTCTGAGATTTTTTTTCAAATTAACATTTCAAATTTTTTCACTATTAACAAGCAATAATTGAAATTCATAATCTGTATACACTTTTTCTCATGCAACCAAATAGCAACTTTTCTCTGTGTTCACCATCCCTATATCCTTTCCCCCCCTCCATCAGTTGTGAAATCTGTCCAATCTAATGACTGAACTGTGAATTATTTATTTTTGCTTAGCTGCAAAATCTAGTGCAGTGTAAGTTATTATAATCAACTTGGCATTATGATTTCCATCAGGATGAAGAACATGTATGTGTACACTTGGTGTGTGTGTGTGTGTGTGTTCTGTTGGGTTGTTAAGCATGATGTCACATGATTGAGTCTTGTGTCTTACTATTAACTTCCCAATGACTTTGCTTGTTGGAAGCTGGCTGTAAATCTCACAAATAGCGACCCTGTAAGCATCATAAATATGCACCAGTTTCCCAGTCCTTGATTTGCAATCACTTCACTGCAGGAATGCTGCAATGGTCGTAAATTCAAGGACTGGTCATGAATCTATTTTTCAGTGCTGTTATAAGTTTGGACACTGCTAAACAGGGCAGTCGCTAACCAAAGACTATCAGTATAATAAAAGTAGATTGTTACCATCATTCATTTATACATGTTTCAAGGTTATGATGGTTTGGAAAAAGTGACTGACCTGTACTCACACAACTATAGCACCACCTCTGTGGACACATGATCACAATCTGGGCACTTTATGACCAGCTGCAGTCATGTGATTCTGATTTGCAACCTTTTGCTGATTTCCAGCAAAAAAAAAAAAAGGTTTCTAAAGACAAATTATGGCTGTGCCATGGGTTCACCTGTGTCCCCCATTGTGGCCAATTTCTACATAGAAGAGGTAAAAATCAAAGACCTAAACTCCTTCACAGGAATTCCATCCGCTCACTGTTATAAGTATATGGACAATACTTGGGACAAGATTAAAACACAGAAATTGGAAGCCTTCACCAAACACATCAACTCTGTGGACAGATATGTTAAGTTCACTCAGGAAGATGTTAAGGAAAATAGTCTGGCCTTCCTGGACTGTTTAGTACACATTAAGGAAGACAGAATCCTTAATACTGAAATAAACAGAAACCCTCCACATTTTGATTCTCACCACCCACTGGAACATAAAATGGGAGTGATCAGAACCCTATACCATCAGGCTGAAAGGCTGCCTACCAGGAAAGATGGAAAAGAGAAAGAACTAAAATACATCAAGGAAGCCCTTTGGCTATCCCAATTGGACCTTTATCAAATCCAAAAATAGACCCAGCAGGAATTCCTTCATAACAGAGAATAATAAATGAAGCAATGTCATTCCATACTTTGCAAGAATATCTGAAAAGCTCAGGAGGATTTTGAACGAACTCAATATATATAAACACTTTAAACACAAAATTACACTAAGGCAAAGACTTGTCTATCCCAAGGATAAAATACTGAGACACAAACTTAGCAATGTGATATATGAAGTACAATGCAGTGAGACATGTGCAGATCATACCCTAGAGAAACAAAACAACCACTTCACAATCACATGGAACAACACAGGAGAACAAACCCATCAGGACAAGATTCAGCAATCCATTTGCATTTGAAAGACAAAGGTCACTCTTTTGAAGACAGCGAAAGTCCACATTCTGGACAGTGAGGACCACTGGTTTGAAAGAGGGGTCAAAGAGGCCATCTACATTAAGATTTAACAGCTGTCTCTCAAAAGAGGAGAAGAATACAACATCACTTATCTCCTGTTTGCAACACAGTCCTTTCAGGAATTCCAAGAAGGGTCCACACCCATTTGCAATATTCAGGTGAACCTGAGGGTACAGTTAAACCTCCAAGTGGCCTCAATGACTTTCAGAATGTTAACGACCAGATGACTTCAAAGAACATAAATCCTTCCATCTACCACCATTCAGTCATAACTGAAGAAGCTTCTTGGATGAGAAGTGAAACATCTTCAAGGAAAAACAAAGTCCAGTTGCCTTTCGAAAAAAACACTTTTGGGACAACTATCCTGCCATTACATTTATCAGCCCATTTAATTAGGATGAGTACTTCCTAACTTTCTTCCTCCAACATTTAATTTACTGGAGGCTTCCCCTCTCGTCTGATTGTTTCCTAGGCAACATCTCTTACTGAATCCTCCAAGGTTACCCACACATTCCATTACAACCATGCAGCAAACTAGCAAGAACAACCTCCAATTCCTTCTGGAACCCATCCAGGTCCATCAGTCACCAAGACTGGACTAATCTAATGAGTCTAGCCTCCATGTAGCGAGTACTTGCATTGCAGAATCCCATGGAAATCAGAGCATGGTATGACCATGACAAGAGACACCAAGATCTCCCCCAATTCAGATCATATAGCCACTGCTCTGGGAGGAACAACAGATCTGTTTTGCCCTCTCTGTCCTATATTAGGCTCTGGATGATCTGGGATAGGCCCATGGTGATTATGATGGCCATGAACTCTCAAGACAATTCAGACCCCATTTCCAGAGAAGGCAGATTAAAGCTCCCCAGAACCAAGTGTGGGGAACTTCACTGCCAACTGAGAAATGGAGTTCAGACAGAGAGGTTGCTATGCAGCAGAGAGGATTGTACAACAGCAAGAATTCCAACTGATCCTTAAAAACCATTAATGAACAGGACCTCACATTTGGGGACCGGTGGTGCAGCATTCCAGAAAGTCCTAAGAGACTCCTGCATGACAACAACCACAACACCACCCCTGCCCTGGAGTCTTGGCGAATGCCACACCCAGGTGGGCATATCTCCAAAAGAGCAATCCCCTGTTCCAGAAATGGTGATATATGTCAGGCCGCCCCTCTCCATTAAATCACTAATGAATGAGGCTTTATTACAAAATGATCTAGAATTCAATAGTAGCAGCTGAAAGCCAGGGCCATTGCAGGTCTGCTGAAAAGGTACTGCAGTTGAGACCAAGGAACTGGAATGCAAAACTGGCATAAGACAACGGTCCTGTGTTGCCCAAGAGTGCCCAACTCCATCTCCCCTATTTTCCTTTGCCCATCACTATCATAATACTGTAGCCTTCCATCATTAAAATCAATTAAAATAACTAAAAACAAATTAAAAATATACAATAACAAAAAGATGAGAAAATGTAGTCTAACTATATACATTTAACAGGCTCCTCATTTCCTTAGGATTCCAAAGTCTAATGGTGAGTTTTAGAACAATGAAGATGTTAACTCTTAAAAAAATAGGATGGAAACACTATTTTATTAATTCATATGAAATAATCAAAATATAATTTAATTTATTAATAATGAGCCCAGGGGTTATCCAAACATGTCACACAATGCCACAGAGAAATCTACTTTGAAAATCAAACCAGAACATCTATGAATAGCTATTTTACTGACTATTCATAAAATATTACAATTGTGGATATTACTTGGAATAGTTCTTCATTTAAGTACATTTCACCTTGAAGTGTGTCTCCACAATATGGTCCAAAAAGAAAAAATATCAGTAACACAGAACAAAATTTGCCAGAGCATTCAATCTAGGTCATACATTATTTGTACAAACTGTGCCTCTTAAAAGAATTGCAAGGAACTAGTCATATCTGCATTTTGTGTTTAAAGATAAGTAACTCATGTTTTTAATTGCCTGGCCTAGTTAATTTTTCTTTTGCTTAGACAGTATAACTTCATGATTATTATTGTTAGTTTTAAGGGAAGAACTACTCATTTTATATCTTATTTATTCAAGACAGTTTTACAGCCATGCTCTCACAATATTACCCTAACGTTTCTGAGCCAAGGACTAAAGTCCATACAAGAAGAATGAGATAAGGTATGTTGGATATATCAGAAATTATGAGATAAAAATTCTATGACTCACACATGCCATATAAACCCTTAAGAAATGACAGCAATGAAGCAAGGAGTGTTGAAGATCTTTTTAAAATTGCTTATGTAAGGAGATAAATCAACTGCAAATGAATTCCAGAAATGTTGGGTCAAGACAATTTTGTTCCTTGTATAATAGATTTTATTAGCAGATACTGAAAAAGAAATTAATGTATCTGCAATGTCATAGAAATGAATGTGGACGTTAAGATAATAGGTTCCAAATTATTTATAAATTTAAGACTAACACAAGCAATCTGAATTGATAACCAATTCAACCAATATAAAGTTGTGTTTGATAATGCACTGAGTGTCTAACTCCTTAAATATCTAAGTAGTCACATCTTTGACCTGTCTAAGTTCAATTTTGGGTGTCGATGAATATACCTGAACGGACAAAAGGCTCTCCTGGCCACTGCCAGCATTGTGCCTCTTCAGACAGTAACATTTTCCTTACATTGAGATGTCTTTCAGATTATGCATGTTGCCAGATATTAGCCACGGATAATAATAACATAATATTATAACTTACAGAAATAATGGATTTTGGTAGTATGCTTTTATTGAACTTAATATGTATTTTTGCTTGGAGAGAATACATTTCCCATCTGAAACTTGAACAAAATTGTTTGACCAAGGCATTTACTCTACACAACAATGCTACCATATACAAAATTATACTGCAGACAGGAACACGGTAGTTTTCAGTGTGTGATTTTTACCTCTTTGCATGTTTTTTATTCATGTCATACTTTTTCATTGTTTTTGAGAAATGTGTTTTTTAACCTAAGGAAACATGAAGTTTGTCAGGAAAGGAAGATTAAGCTATGATAGTTCCTTCACCGTTATGGCCAAGAACATGTTCCATATGCTGTTTCTTTACAGCAAATATTTTTAGGCAATTCTCAATTGTGGCCTAAAAGAATTGTTTGCAGAGGGATTGAAGAGATTTATGCAGCTGATAATTGCATATAATAAATACTACTCACCTGGAACCTGTGAACCAACTCCAATGACTGGCTGTCATTTTGGTCAGCTTCAATTAGGACATCTGTCAGTTTATGTATGATCACATCTAATGGGCCCTGATCTTCTATTCGTTTGGTAAGGTCGAGCTGAACAAAATGTAATAATAAAAGAAAAAAGAGGATTATTCTATAAAATATTAAATATGCCTTTCCCTAGATTTCCTTATTGCCCAGTCAATTAATTAAGAATACTTTTCACCTCCCTCCCATCCTGGTCCCGACCTCCCCATCTTTAATTGGATTGTAGTGTTTGGCTTGTATTAACTTACTGTATTTTCTGGCGTATAAGACGACTTTCTAAACCATGAAAATCTTCTCAAAAGTCGGGGGTCGTCTTATACGCCCAGTCGTCTTATACCCCGGAAAATACCGTATTTTTCCGCGTATAAGATGACTTAAACTATGAAAATCTTCTCAAAAGTCGGGGGTCGTCTTATACGCCCAGTCATCTTATACGCTGGAAAATACGGGTATTTTATTATTGTAAGCCACCCAGAGTTACCCTGCGGTAAAATAGGTAGCCAATACATTTTATAAATAAATAAAATAAATGTTTCATTTGGATGTCAAGCTAAGACACACAGTAAATGTGAATGTGTCATAAATGCACTGTTTGCATCCAACTGCCTCTAATACTGCTTGGCTAGATATATATAGGCTTCACACCAGTCATAGCTGAAAACTTGGCTATCTGGACATTTAATCCTTTATTGAGCAATTCATCAGAAGGCTTATGGACATGACTCAGCAAAATAGTCTTTTTATTCCAGAAAAGAGTGAACCTAAAGTTAAATTCTACACATAAATTCATGTTCTATTAGTTAAATTCTAGGTTTCTTATTTATTTATTTATTTATTTATGAGACTTATATACCGCTTTAAGTGCAAGCACTCTCTAAGCGGTGTACACCAGTAAGCAATGTATATATATATTTACATTGCCCCCAAGAATCTGGGTCCTCATTTTACCCACCTCGGAAGGATGGAAGGCTGAGTCAACCTTGAGCCGGTGAGATTTGAACCACTGACCTGCTGAACACAGTCAGCTAAAGTGGCCTGCAGTACTGCACTCTAACTGCTGCGCCACCTCGGCTCTTAATTCTTCTCTCAATTTTCTTACCCTTAGCCATTCTCTTAAAGGGCTTTGGAAGACATGATCTAAATTGACATAATGGTTTTCCCTAGTCCTGTCTTGCCTATCTTATTCTTATAGTTAGCACACAACACACTTACTAAACCTGATAGACAAGGTTTTGAAACGTGTGGTTTAGAGACAGGAGACAACTACAATTTGATTATTTGGAACATGTTTATATCAACCATTACTGTGGCTTACATGATATGTGACCATGGCTGTTGATTATGTATAAAGTGAACACCTACCATTGATAAATTTCCACTGAATCAAAGATTTTGAAAAATAAAATTTCTCCAAATGTATATCTTATTGCCCTTTGTAGATTAATCATGAA
Organism: Crotalus tigris; assembly: GCF_016545835.1. NCBI lineage: Eukaryota > Metazoa > Chordata > Lepidosauria > Squamata > Viperidae > Crotalus > Crotalus tigris. Next base: position 798,099 of record NW_024097902.1, on the reverse strand, counting down.
AGTAAAAACTTAAATAATCTTTCTTATGAGTAGTTATGTTTCTACTAAATAACAAAGATGAGAAAAGAGTATATAATATTGTTGAAAGAAGCCAAATGGGAAGCCTTTATTTATTTGTTAAATTTATATGCTATCCATCTCACTATCTATTATAACAAAGCTCTTCCACAGAAACCCTACGGTATATAAATTTATATGTACATACAGGATACAATTTATTACAAAATGGAGAAATAGCTATTATTAGAGTCATCTCTATATGTCTAAAATGAAAAAGCAAAACCATTGAACCAGAGTGGTTTCCCACCTATCAAAAATAGGAACTTAATAAGGAATTAAACAAGTTTGGGAAAAGCATAAGGGCACTAATACTGTTAAGAGACTGCTGTTTATTAACTGCTGGTTATATTCCTACAGCTTCCACTGAATTTTCCATTTGTGGAAATTATACTTTTGTCTCTCACCAACTTTAATTCATTTATGTGATATACACAGACACACAAAACTGGAATGAATGAAAACTATCATAAAACTGTGTTTCGTATTGCTGCTGCAGTGCATATCAAATTATCAGTTATCTTTCAGAATGGGGAATAGAGTAACAATAACCTAAAGCCTACAAAATAAAACCAGATTTTCCAGGGGAGAGGGGTATCTAAATTAAATTAGGTAACTAAATGCATTGGCAATCCATAATGTGATTTATTCGGTTTAATATATTTGGTTTATTTTACAAACTATGATTTAAATAGGTTTAACAAAATGAGTGAACATGATTATTCTATTCCCAACGTATGTATGTATGTATGTATGTATGTATGTATGTATGTATGCATGCATGCATGCATGTATGTGAATGTATCTGAGTCAGTCAGTCAGTCTGTCTGTCTGTCTGTCTGTCTATCATCCATCTATCATTTATCTGTCTTCCAACTTGGCTCCAATATATATATGAGATCGACTGAGAAAGAATGAAAACTATTATTAGGAGGCCAGCGGGGAATGACTGTTCAGAAAAAGAAAAAAATGAATCAGGAAAGGGATTCTACACCTCTAGTTCACAAGTCTCCTGATATTTAAAAATCCAATATCTCATATAACAATTAAAAAGACAAATCTTTATTTGAACATAGAAATTCTTGTTACCTCTTGAAAGTGGAATTGTCATATTAATCTAGTTTATAATACTAATTTTTCTATGGGGATACTAAGACTTGACTTTAGAGCAGGGGTCCCCAACCCCCCAGGCGGTGGCCAGCTACTGGGCCATGGCTGGTTCGGAAGTGGCCACGTAAGCTTGCATTTGTCAGTTCCCCTCTTCCCCCCACCTGCTGGGCCAAGCCATAAAAGTTGGGGACTGCTGCTTTAGAGCAATACATTATTTCATTGCAGAATATTGTGAACCTGTTCTCATTTTCCTTTCAACTGTTAAATCCATATGTTGGTGCCAAATCATCACTTTAGAGGTGAAAAATAGGTAAGATTTTGAGAAGACCATTAGCAGAAGCTGCCTATATATGTACAGCACACACGCATGGTGAGGAGACTTTACAGGACCAGTGTGACTTGGCATATCAGTAAACAAAGTCCTATGGGGAGGTTTTAACATCTGTCCCCAAATTATTATTGGATTTAAAATATATGGAGGAAATTCCACAGTATTGTGGAATATAGTGTTATCAGATGTATTAACGATTAATCAAGCTGTTTATTTACTGAATGTAAAAAAAAACCCCTGTGTGTTCATTGTGGCTACAAATACATTTCCACCCATTTGCTGCTTCTAATTTTCTTTTAAAACTGAACCTAGAAAACAAATTTAAAAATCAGTGTCTGCCAGATGCTGAAAGAACTGCCCAGGTGCAAAGAACTTGCTTACTCTTTCACCAGCATTGCTTGAAAATGAAGGGCAAAACAAACGAGAAAAAAAATTAAACATTTAATGAGGAAAGAGTTCCACAATGCATACTATGCATATTTACTTAGATATAAAGTGATATTGTGTTGCATGGGTCTTACTCCCTTGTAAATATGCACAGGACTGCAGCTTCAAAGTTCGGTGTATTTTTAATAGATTTATGAATTTAAAACTCTCCCTTTCTTACCGCTTACTTTAATTAACAATAACAAAAATATTATACTATAATACATAATGATTATTATTATTATAAATAAAAGGAATGGAAATTTGAAATGGGGCACTATAACAGAAGACTTTACTCCTATATGATGATAATATTCTAATAGCTATAACACAAATATACAGTCCTTTTTTGTCATGACATATCCCAAAATGCACAAGTAAAGTCAAGAGGCACTGTAATGTGTAATGTTTCCCATTTGACAGGAATAAAAAAAAGTGTAGCATTGCTCCAAGTGATCTGGGAATTGTGGAGAAAGAGGTATAAATATACTTAACGTAGGACTTGCTATGAAAGGTACAATATAAGATATGCTTAACGTTCACTATGGATCCTGATTCATTGGAGCTGAACCCAAACTTGCCTGATAACACTATAGATGGGAGTACATCAAATCTTGCTTTTACATATAATTGTCTATATTTTAGGATTATAAGTAAGATGAGTACCTGCCAGACTTCCCTCTACAGCAAATAAAATTTTGCTGATTTCATCTATTTATGGCTTGCTCATTGTCCTTTAAAACACTACATGACATTAAGCTTAAATACTTGAGGGTCCATTTGTCTCCTATCATTTCTTCCTGTCCTATACAGTATGATACAGTTAGCTCACTCTGGGTCCTGTCAATGAAGCAATACCATCTAATAGGGCCCCAGGAAGTAGGTTTTCTCTATTGTGGAATTAGCCCTCTGAAACAATATCCTGCTAGAGATTTATATGGATCCCCCATCTCTTTAGCAGCCTCTAAAAAAGCATGAAAACATGGACCTTAGAGTCTACTGCAGAGATTCTAAATGATATTCCCACTGAAAGGTAACGGGTTTTTGCTTGATATCTTCCAACTATGTAAGCAAACATTTAATAATGAAAACAAAGTCTGCCTGTTATGTCTGCCACATTGATAGATAATACATAACTGGCACTAGTCTGAAGAGGGAGCTTATGTATATATACAGTTGCCCTGTAGGATTCCTTTCATTAGAACAAAAAATCTAGTCAATTTATGTTCAAAGAATGGCTAGAATTCTATTTCAGATCAATAGGAAGTAGACAAAGCATATTTACAGTTTTCCAGCCTGATATGAATCACCAAATTTTTAAAAAGCTTTTGTAAGAATCTGCTGTGCTTTATAAATGATTCCTTTGAATCAAGCTTAACTCCTAGTGAATAGATCTATAAAATGTTTTGGCAACAGTACAGAAGTGTTTTGTCATTGCCTAGTCCAGGGATAGGCAATCTCGGCTCTTTTATGACTCATGGACTTCAGCTATGCTGACTCAGGAATTCTGGGAGTTGAAGTCCATGAGTCATAAAAGAGCCGAGGTTGCCTACCCCTGGCCTAGTCCATATCCCTGGAATTCTCAAGCAGCTTTCCATCTAGGTACTGACCAGGACTTCCAATCCTAAACAAAGTTGGCCAGGTGCTACTAGCTGCTTAAAGTGGAGAAACTCCCACATGTGACAACTTCACTGTCTTCTATAGCAGAGGTCCCCAACCTTTTGGGTACCAGGGACCGGTTCCATTGAGAGAGGTTTTTCTGTGGACCAGAGGGTGTGTGGTTTTGTGTGCTGCCTGTATCCCGTGGATGGGGCTTTGCTTGTTTGTGTGGACCAGTTGCTGACATGCCGCAGCTCAGTACTGGTCCACGTACCTGGGATTGGGGATCCCTGTTCTATAGCATCTCTCATATCAACTACTTCTTTGTCTTACTCTTTTGTTGCTGTAAATGGTTTAAGTTGTAAGGCTTTTTTAAATATTGTTATGAGAATGAATATTGTAGTAGCTGGGGAAAATGCCAAAAGGATGTTTCGTTCCATACTAACTCTATTTCTAAATTAGTTTTTATTTGAAAAGTGAGAAGCAAATAATAAGCTGAAATTAAAAAAAAAATCCGCATTTTGTCTCCCCACCCTCTTCTCTTCCAATCAACTGCACATCTTCTCAGTCCTTCAAGGTAAGCCAAATACAAGAAGCAGACATGGCAGATGCTCCAGGAAGCCTACTTTTTTGTAGTATAGTAACTCAGGAGAGTAATAGTCACATTAAATAATTATAAATAATAACAAGTATATTAAATGAAATGACATGAGTTGTGAGAACAAGTATTCCTTCTTACCAGGCATCAAATAGGTGGGCTCTACGAAAAACATATGTATACATATGGTAAAATATGATTTTACTGATTTTACTACTCATGTATATTTTGTTTAGAAGCATGCTTTTCTATGCATGCTTTCTATGTATTCTGCCTTTTATAATATGATATCACAATACAAAAATATCCCTACCTTGCTGAGAACTATTCACTTCAGAAAATGTATCCAAAAGATCAATCTTGTGAGGTCAATTTTTCTTGCATGAGAAAATTCTTGCCCTCAGTGTTTAGATAAGAGATTTGTTCCATGTGGTATACATTGGCTTCTAAGTATGAAATACCTTGCCTAGATCATCACTTCTAATAGCAAGAACCAACAATGTCAACCAATTATTAGACAGATTATAATGTTTGAAAGAATATTTCCATGTTCTGAGAACAATTTGTAACTGTAAAAAAGTAAATATTTATAAACTGAATAGAATTTGGAGTCTTTCCATGTTTTCTTTGTATGCTGGCATAAAGTCTTTATGTCAACAAAATAAAGCTTTTCTAACAGAAATAGTTCCTTCTTAGTGCATATTTCTTGTGGACTTCTGCTGACCACAACCACAAAACAGTGTCATTTTCTGGCTGGAATTCCAATTCTCCTGTTACCTGCTCTTTGCAGTATTTCCTTTAAATAATATCTATATTTGTTCACAGTAACACTAAAACATTAATTTTTCCCACAATAAGTGTATTGCTTATATACTCTGATGATTCTATAATCAGACAAGAAGAAAAAGAAGATGTGGGAGTTTTAACCTGAGGGAGCCAATGGTAGAATTGAACAATGAAAAAGAATATGGTGGATTTTAGAAGCAAAAAAGTCTCTAGACTAGACTAGACTAGACTAGACTAATAGAATTTTTATTACACTTTTATACCAGAGTTACTCATGCAATTCGATTCAGCAGATAATAGCATGAAGTTAAGCTTATGTCAGCTTAGAAACTAAAGTTGATTAGGTCTGATTAATCTCTGCATGTGAGACCACCAAAAAATTGCTGGGTTTTAGGCTAGATCAGTGGTGGGATTCAGTTGGTTCGCACCACTTCGGCAGAACCAGTAGCTAATTTTTTGTTACCCAGCCTAGAAAGGACTTCCGGAAGTGGCATCCACACAGAGAACCAGTTGTTCACATATTTGAATCCCACCACTAGGCTAGATGCAGGTTTTTTTAAAAAAGTTCTATAAGGGAATGACAAACCACTGCCATACTATTCTCACAAAGTTGCAGGGATGTATCTATGAAATTATCAGGAGTCCAATTTGAACACATCTTCACCATTTACAGAGAATTGAGTACTGCCAAAATCCCTGCCACAATTTCTCTGCAAAATGATCTGATTAATTTTTCCTTCTTCAACCATTTTTCTTCTACAATTGCTTTTCTGAAGTTTATAAGTGAACATTTTAACTTTGGAAATAAAATACATTGTCCCTACACTGTTGGAATTATTTTTTTACTTACTCATGGTATATTCATGTTATAATTTCAATTACAATCCAACCCAATCTTTCTTAGTTGGTTGTATGGATTACTAAAGTATAAATACAAACTGCGTAAAGTGTTATACAATATTATTTTTTGTCTCATTGTTATGCTGCAGACTAAAACAAAATATTTTACGTATAACAATTTAAAATTGTCTTATACATTTTAAAAATCAAATATGTTTAATGTCCCATTTTCATTGTGCTGATTAGAATTAAAGTTTAACATTTGAGGATCTGGGTTTTATAATATTATCTTATCTTAGACAAAAATTAATAGCATTTGTACATTCTGTATTCTTCAACAAAAGATTTATGGCACTAACATAATTCCATAAGTTGTACAGTTTAATGTTTTGCCACTGATTTCACGTGCTTCTGGCACTGGACTTGACTTCTTCTGAACAGAATGTACAGAGCTAGTCTTTACTGACCTTGTCCACAGTCTATATGCAGTATTTCTGAGGCAATTGTAATATGTAGAGATTATTCACTTGGGGTTACTAAGTCAGAAAACCTTTCATTTATTCATAGGTTTGAGATTTCAAATTAACAAAGTGCACTAAAAACAAACTTCCACAACCATATATATAATACAACTGATTTATTTCTGTCAAATCTTGTCTAGTTATTTATAATACATTTATATTTTCCTGGCCTTTGTGTGAAAACAAGAACCATATAAGTGATTCTCCTCCCTCCTCTATCAACCACTCTATGAGGAAGGATGGATTTAAAGACAACCACTGATCCAAAGGCGGGGATTTTGAATGCTGAAATCCCATTGGTTCTTGAAAAATTACAAAAAAATGTTGATTGTAATTCTTATTAAACTGTGAATATATTTGGGAGGCAACTAGAATAAAAGGGTTTTGAAAAGCTCATTATGTACTCAAAGACTGGGTATGTAACAATGTGCATGAATATATATATATATATATATATATATATATATATATATATATATATATATCAGAAAAAGTAGACATTTACATTTGCTATTTTATGAAAAGCTTGATGACAAGCATATTCTCATTTTTTCAATTCTTTAAAACCCATGTCCTTCAACAAATGCGGAAAAAGATTCAGATTTACAACTGTTCAAATGCATTTGAACATTGCAGTAGAAGTACTAGAGAAAGAAGGGAAAGATGCAATAAATAAGCAGGGAAACAAACTATGAGCTGCATTAAATAATTTATTATACTTTAATATATTTCCTTATCAGCTTTGTCCAGTGGTGGGATTCAGCTGGTTCGCACCAGTTCGGCAGAACCGGTAGCTAATTTTTTGTTGCCCAGGCCCAAAATGGATTTCTGGAAGCGGCATCCATACAGAGAACCAGTTGTTCACATATTTGAATCCTACCACTGGCTTTGTCCAGTCAACATTTTTCTCTCTCTCTCCCCCATTCCAAAGCTAGAATAAGCTCAGTTGTAAGTTAAAATGTGTTGCAACCAAAGGTAAAGAAGAAAAATTAGTGGCTTATATACTTCTTGTGATTAGAAAAGCGACTGAAAAGGACAACTCAAGACAGTAAGAAAAAGACTAAAAAGCTCAACCACAGAGTCTCTGTTTATCTCTACCATCTTACATATTGCAGTTAGCTCATTTGATTATCAATTTAATTTCTGCCAAATGAAAACCAGAACCAAGGAAACAAATCCACTATGGAGGCTTCCCAATCTTTTTTCTCTCCCTTTAACATTTGATCAGCCAAGTATCTCCACACTAAAGCCTGCCAGAGAGAAAATTCAGCTCTCACAGCGAATTAATAATAGTAATAACATTATTTTCTTATTCTTCACAGAACTGGAAATATCCATTATAAAGAGAATAAATAAGCACTCACAACCAATGCAAAATACCTGGACAGTAAAATATTTTTTGTTATTACTCATTAAAATAGGCATTGAAAAGTCAATGATATTAATGATTTTTGTTATTATTTATGGGGATAGGCATTACTTTTGCATTAACCTCTATGCAAAAAGAATATATAAATAATTCATATTCATATATTAATATTCTGCCTTATTTTTTCACTAAAAATAATATTCAAGGTAGTTTTAATAAACAAAGTACAATTAAAACAAAAGCAAAATCAAATCAATTAAAAACCAATAACCTGTAGCATAAAAATCAATTACAATTAGCTGAGCACCCTACCTTAATGTAACATGTGAACTTATTCTATGTAACCCATGTTTAATGGTACACATAATATTGCTATTAAAATATGTTTATAAAGAAACGTATATTCTTGTCTATTCTACTTTTCTCATTTTAAGAAATAGCAGTACTATTTCTGTTTTCCAATCAAGGCTTGATAGCCAGCAATATTTTAATCATTTTAATTATTTTTTTATAACTACAGGCCAGATGCATCATACTGAAACCGCGCCTATCCCATTGCCGGCAATGGGAAAAAAGTCCCAATATGTCATGCGATGTCACATGACATCGCGAGTTTGACATGCCTGCTCTACAGTATTCAGATACCCCAATTTTATAACCATGCTTTTGTGAAAAAGGACCTTGATCACACATGGAATTACTTTTTCAGTGATTATTTGAATAGGTGTTGAAAAGAGAAATAGGGAAGAAAAATACTCCCCCCCCCCTTTTTTTAAACGAGATAGGGGACGGGATCCCCTGTAAAAGAAAAAATCAGAGACTGGGAGCCTCCAACTCTCCAAATTGAACAATCCACTAATGGGGGTAACAGTTTCTAATAGTCTAACCTGCCTGAAGAGCCTGAGAGTCAAGTTATCACGTCCTCATGGGCAAAAGACGAAAAGATGAAACTGGGAGGTCCCAGTGAAGGAGGGGCGTGACAACTTGGTAACTTAGTCTGATTGGGCAAGAGGACTGAAATAACCCATTGGTGGATTCTTCAGTCATCGTGCTGGAGAACAAACTAAATCTTTTCTCCATGTCAGTTATTTTTAGACTATTCTCAGTTTTTAAGCTAGAAAAAATATTGGCAAGCCTTTAAGAATCTAAATCTTATTCCACATATTAACAATCCAAGTAAAATGGAGCATGAAGAAACATGAAAACCCAAAACAATATTCTGAACACACTTTACAAAACCAATTTCTATTTTCTTTTATTAAATTAACCAGCAGATTCATATATTTTTCAGAATTACCAGAGAAGCTTACAAGTAATTCATAGCAATAATCATTTCAAACAATAAGTCTTAGGAATCTTGGATTGTTTTACAGAAGCAGATTTCAGCTTTCTTATGGAGAACTTGATAATCCGTAAGATTATCTGCCTTTATTTCAAGAGATCAAGACAGCTTACAAGAGGATCTCCACTTTATCCCCACAACAGCTTTTTGAGGTAGGTTACCTGAGAAAAACAGAAAGAGGCCCTCATCAAGAGATGTTTCCCTGGCAAAAGGTAGATCTGAAACTGAGTTTCTCCAGTTCTATTCCAATACCTCAATTACTGTACAATTTTGGCAACTAAAATTAATTTACATGAACACATTTATATTTGCATCCACTTAAAGGAAACACTGTCTGGGGCTTTCAAATTTCTTATTTTCATAAAATATCTTCTTTGCCACTATTTCTTTTTGTTGTCATTGCACATATTGTCTAGTTCAGAGGTAGGCAACCTTGGCTCTTTTATGACTCGTGGACTTCAACTCCCAAAATTCCTGAGCCAGCAGGAATTGAAGTCCATGAGTATAAAAGAGCCAAGGTTGCCTACCCCTGGTCTAGTTTTATACTATGAAAAATTATTATTTGTAAAAAAAATAGGACACTTTTCCTCAATCTGGTATCCCCAAGGAGTGATATATAACCATGGAGGACATGCGAAAACGTCTCCAAAATATAGAACAGAAGGAAACTTTCCTCAAGCCACCCAATTTTTACATCTAAGTCTCCAAATTTCTATTTAGACTACTATTTCCAACACTTTTCATCCTCATTGTGCTGTCTGGAGGATATGGAAGCTATAATCCAACAGTTTAAAGGGTCTTCTAAAAGATTTTTGGTCAAGACTGCTTTTTATCATCAATCTTATGCCAAGATTTGATTACACTACACTGGCATATAATATGGACATCTATCATTGCACTACAGAATTTTTCAACAGTTCTGCTTCTACAGCTGTTAACTTGACACCAATAATTTTTTCTTGAAAATTAGGAGCATTAGAAAGAGAGCTTGCTTTATAACAAAACTTCATTCAGTAAGCTCACTAATTGGCTGTCCGTCTTTGTCACTAACCAAAGATTTGGGAACAAAAATATACTGAAACCTTTTGTATCCAGATTTAATAAAAAACACAAAAACCAATTCCTATTTGGATGTGGTTTTTTTCTTTCTAAATAAAAAAGCTCTTTTCTGATCATCAAAAGAGATGAAACCACTTCCACTTTAAATTCATTACATAATTCTATGTGGCCAACCTATTATTAGGAAGGAAAAAAAAGAATTAATGAGAAAATTTAAGAAAATGCTCATAAGATAGAAGTTTGGTACAAACCAGTACCAATCAATACTAGTTTAAATTAACTGGTGAAGAATTCTCATAGAGACAGGAAATAAGAATCAAGGCAGCGTTCTTTTCTTACTCATATCCATCCAGAAATTGACAGCTGGAAGAAGATAAATTCTCCTTCACAGTAGTTTTTCAAGAAAATATGTGCTTGATTACATATTTTATTCAGGTTGAAAAAAGGCCATGCTAATATAACATGAAGGAATGTGTCACTTCTACTTATCCCATCCTTCTGCAATTTAGTTCATGGAGCTTTTATTCTCAGCATCCACTCTTCTGCATACATTCTGACATAATGTATGAAATGTTGGTTATCGCTTTTAAAGCCCTGAATGACACAGGGCCAGATTACTTAAAGGACCATCTGTCTCTGAGAATTATGGCCATTCCACATGATCCAATAGGAAGGTCATGTTCCTGGTTCTATTAAATAGTGCCATCTTGTACGAGGACCAAAGAATTATCCCTTCTCTGTCACAGTCCTAGATGATGATGATAAGGAGGAGGAGGAGGAGGAGGAAGGGACCTTGGAGGTCTTCTAGTCCAATCCCCTGCTCAGGCAGGAAACCCTATACCATTTCAGATAAATGGCTGTCCAGTCTCCTTTTAAAAACTTCCAGTGTTGGAGCATCCACAGCTTCTGGAGGCAGGTTGCTCCACTGATTAATTGTTCTAACTATCAGGAAGTTTCTCCTTAGTTCTAGATTGCTTCTCTCCTTGATTGCTTCTCTCCTTGTCCTGCCTTCAGGTGCTTTGGAGAATAGCTTGACTCCCTCTTCTTTGTGTCAGCCCCTGAGATATTGAAACACTGCTAGATCTATCGAACAGCTTCTGCCTGTGATGTAGAGGGCCCTTGATCCTATCATCCTTCTATTAAAACTTAGGTTCTATCCCGGGCATTAGGGTCAAGATATTAGAGGAGACCATGATGCATGTATCTGGTTTAATGAAAATGTTATAATGATCCTGTGTAAATTTCTGGTAATACTTCTGGGGCAGTTAGTATCGTATTTTGTTATAGTAATTAAATTTCTGGACCAGGACTGGGAAAGCCTACCATTCCAAAACAATGAAAGTAAATTCAAATCCATCCTCAATTATGAAACGTCACTAGGTAACGAGTCAGTCACACTCTTTCAGTCCAATCTATCTAACTAGATTGTTACTAGATAAAATAGTGAAAGATTCCCATGTAAGCTGCCTTGAGGCTTTGGAGAAAAAAAATAGAATATTTAAAATTAAATTAAAATCTCTCATATAATTCCAGGTTGTTCTGCTGGATTTCCACTATGTTACATAAAGCCTGTAATGTATATTTTTCTAACATCATTCCCAACATTACAAAAATAAGCATCCCATCTTTAGATAGGCACTGCAAAAGTCACTAATAGAGTCATGCTAGTAAACTGAATATTAAGAGGAAACATCTGGAAAAGACTAATGAATAGATACTAAGTGAAAACAAACCAGTTTCTTTCCTTCTGTATAGTATAGTAAAGGGACTAGGACAGCAACTGTATAGTAAAGGGACTAGAACAGCAACACAGAGAGGACTATACTTTTGGGCTCCATCAACAATTTCCTATTGTTGGAGAAATGCCTTAGTTAAGAAAGAGGAATATTCACTGCTATTGTGCAATCAGCAGAGCCTACACTAGTTTTCTCTGCGCCGCATGAGAAAAGCACATCTTCCTTCCCCTGTCCTGATCACTTTCTACAGGGGAACAATCAAGAGCATCCTGTCATACAGCATCACAGTCTGGTTTGGAGGCCTCACTGCTTCAGAAAGGAAGGCGGTGCAGAGAGTGGTGAGGATGGCCGAAAAGATCATTGGCAGTTCCCTCCCTCCCATCCAAGACATAGCACAGAAGCGTTGCTTGAGCAGGGTCTGTAAGATTATCTGGGACACTACTCATCCTCTTCAGACCTGTTTTCCTTGTTACCTTCTGGGAGGAGGCTTCGTGGTATCCGAAGCAGAACATCCAGATTCAGCCAGAGTTTCATTCCATACAGCATTAACCTTGCAAACTCTCAAGCTTCCTCCTTCCGTTATATATTCAAGATGGACAATGTTTAATATTTATTGGTACATATATGTAGGGATGTGGGTCTATACGTATGTTGTTCATAGTATGTTTAGGCGTGTGTCATGTATGTGTTTCACTTTGAGAACCGGCAACTAAATTTCATTTTTGATGTGTGCCATTGTGCCCACAGTATAAAAATGACAATAAAGGTTATCTTATCTTATCTTATCTTATCTTTTCAACTACCTAGTAGACTGAAAATACAGAGATAGCATTCTGTGAAAAGGTGCCTGCCCCCATTTTGGAATTTCTAAGTTTGTCCATAATTTTGACAGAGATGAAAGTGTGTGTGTGTGTGTGTGTGTGTGTGTGTGCGCGCGCGCGCGCGTGCACCTTCTAGTCAGCACTGACTCCAGATGACTGCCTTTACTTTCCTTGGTAAGATTTCAGGAGTGATTTGCCATTGCCTGCTTCCAGAATAACAAAATTGGAAGGGACTTGGAGGTTTTCTAGTCCAAGCCTCTGCTAAAGTAGGGATGGGGCGTTGTCTTACCTGAATGCCTTTTCTCAGCACGGAGATGGAGAATCCACCAATGGGTTTAGACTGTATTCCTGCCCAATCAAATAGTCAGCCAAAGTTGCTGCGCCCGTCCTAGACCATAGAGATCCCAGTCTTGATGTGAGCGTAGCCATTGACTGACAGCAAGACGTTGTGGCTCACAAAAAAATTAACTAACTAACCCTAGGTCTGAGAACCTACAAGGGTGGGAGTGGATTCTCCATCTCCGTGCTGAGAAAAGGCGTTCAGGTAAGACAACGCCTCTTCTCCAGCACTGGAGATGGAGAATCCACCAATGGGACATACCAAAGCCTACTGTCCCTGAGGGTGGGTAGTAGACTGGTCCAGTGTGGCACTTTGATGTAAAACTTGTTAGAGAACTCTCCTACCGAAAGAAGCCTCAGCCGAGGCAAATCGATCAATTTTGTAGTATTGTATAAATGGAGATGGCGAGGTCCATGTAGCCGCCCTGCAGATGTCCTCAATGGACGCCTGGATGGCCCATGCCGCAGAAGTGGCCACACTCCGTGTAGAGTGGGCCATGACCCTTCATGGAACCGGCAATGACTCAGCTTGATATGCCTCCGCAATGCACTCCCTGATCCACCTGCCAATTGTGGAAGAGGAAACCTTCCGCCCCCTGGAGGAAGAATAAAAGGATACAAAGAGGGCTTCTGATTTGCAGAATGTCGCTGTCCGCGAAGTACCTAAGTGCCCTGCGGACATCCAGGCAATGCCCCTGCCGTTCCAGCGCATGGGATGGGTTGGGGCAGAAATCCGGCAGCACTATTTCCTGGGACCTATGGAACAGAGTGTTAACCTTTGGGATGAAAGTAGGGTCGAGTCGGAGAACCACTCTATCCTGGTGAAAAATGCATAGGTCATCCCTTATAGAAAGTGCTGCCAATTCTGAAATACGGCGTGCCGACGTGATTGCCACCAGGAATACCACCTTGTGGGACAGGTAGCTGACGTCGCATGTCCTCAGGGGCTCAAATGGAAGCTTGGTAAGAGCCCTAAGACCCCGTGGCAGTTCCCATGAAAGGTACCTGTGTACCGTAGGAGGCCTGGAATTAGAAGTCCCTTTAAGGAAGGAGCGAACTAAGGGATGATGTCCCAAAGACCCCACCGAGTCACAGGTGAGGACCGTGGAAAGAGCAGCCACCTGTCTGCGCAGCATGTTTGTGGCCAGGCCCTTCTCTAGGCCCTGTAACAAATAGTCCAGAATATGTGGAACCGTGAGTTCCGAGAGTGGTAAATGACGGCCAGAGCACCATGACTGGAAGTTCTTCCATGTGGCCTCGTATATCCGGTTTGTGGAAGGATGACGGGAGGCCTGAATGACAATGATGACCCCTGGCGAGCACAGCTCCTGCGTTAAGAGCGAATGCTCAAGTGCCAGACTGCTAACTGGAGCCATTGGGGGTCCGGATGAAGGATGGTCCCTTGACTGAGAGGAGGAATCCGCCAAGGGTCTGCTAGGAAGAGATTCATCAGATCAGCGAACCAATGCCTCCTTGGCCAATAAGGGGCCACTAGGAGTATCTCCGCTCGCTCCCGAAGGAGCTTGCGGATTACCGCCAGAATAAGAAGTAGAGGAGGAAATGCGTAAGCGGACCCTGAGGCCATGGGCTCCAAAGGGCATCCGTCTGCTCCGCCCCTGGAGACAGAAACCGGGAGAAGAACCAAGACAGCTGAGCGTTGTTCGAGGACGCAAAGAGTCCACAAGTGGAAGGCCGAAACGGTGACAGATCTCTCTGAAGAGTCTCGGATGAAGGTGCCATTTCGAGTGATCCACCATGGCTTTGCTCAGGAGGTTGGCTTGGGTGTTCACCTCCCCTGAAATATGATCGGCCCTGATGGAGGCCAGATTGTGTTCTGCCCAAGAACCCAGTAGGAGTGACTTGATCAATAAGGCCCGAGATTTGGTGCCCCCTTGGCGGTTCACATGAGCCTTGGTGGCCACGTTGTCCGTGGGGACCAGTACGTGATGCCCTTTCACCAGACTGTGGAAGTGACGTAGGGCTAGATATATAGCTCTTAGTTCTAGCCAATTTATGTTGTGTCGCAGGTCTGAGCGAGACCAGTGGCCCTGAGCCCACTGCAAGCGCAGGTGTGCTCTCCAGCCGAATAGACTGGCGTCTGTAGTTATCACTATCCGATCTGGTTCCCTAAAACATAACCCTCTGAGCATGGCGGTTGACCGCCACCACCTGAGAGAACGCACTACCTGTGGTGGGAGACTTGTCTGTCATTGGGAGGAACTGAGGTTCTTCTCTGAAATGGGAGCATGAACCACTGTAGTTCCCTGGAGTGAAGCCTGGACTAGGGGACGATTGCTATGGCCGAGATCATTTTGCCTAACAGTTGGGAAAGACTGACCAATGTTACTGACCGCCCCCTGTGTAACTTCAGGATGGAGTCTCCTATACTGTTCCGGCATTCCTGAGACAAGTACACCCAACACTCCACTGTGTCTATGATGGCCCTGAGATGCAACAGTCTGTTTGTGGGGACCATGTGACTTTTTGGAAAATTTATGGAGAACCCATGGTCTTGTAGTAGTGTTACCACCAGTTCGAGGTCCGCCTTTGCAGACTGGATGGACGAAGACTGGATTAATATGTCGTCCAAGTAACATTGCACTCTGACTGGTATCATTCGTAAATGAGCTGCTAGTACCGCCAGGATTTTGGTAAAGACCCTGGGGGCCAAAGAGAGGCCAAATGGGAGTGCCCTGTATTGGAAGTGGCGCCCCTTGTATGCAAACCTTAGAAACCGGCGATGGGCGAGAGGGATAGGGATATGAAGATAGGCTTCCGTAAGGTCTATAGAGGTAAGGAAGTCCCTTTTTCTCACGCTTCCCAAGATGGAGTGGAGTGTTTGCATTTTGAATTTGCGGTAAACCAGATGAAAATTCAGACCTTTGAGATCTAAAATGGCTCTCCATCTCCCTGACGCCTTTGGAATGACAAAGAGGATAGAATAAAATCCCCGACCTCTCTGGTCCGCCAGCACCGGTTCTATGGCTTGTATGTTCAGCAAATGTTGAACGGCCTCGTTCATTAGCCTCATTTTTGTTCGGCTTCGCGGGTAGGGGCAAGATAGGAATCGACTTGGAGGGTAGGACATGAACTCTAGGAACAGACCATGGCGTATGGTATTTAGTACCCATGCGTCTGTGGTGGTGGCCTCCCACTGGTGGGCAAAGAGGGAGAGTCTGCCACCTACGGGAGGATTCGTCGGAGCGTCACTTGGATCGGTGAAATGGTCGGCCATTCCCGTGAAAGGACCGTTTGCCCAGAAATTGCTGTCTAGGTCTGGCTGTCTGCCTGTCAGGCTGTCTCTCCTGTCTGCCTGGGAAGGAACGTGTAGGTTGTGAGTAACTATACCTAGCCCCTGCGCGAAAGTGCTGTCTCCGTTGGTCATAACTGGACCGTTTGTCTGTCTTCTTAATGAGGTGATTAAGTACTTTGCGCTTATCCTTGTTTTCAGTTAAATAAGGATTTAACGCATCCCCAAACAGTTTCCCTCCCTGATATGGAGCGGTTGAGAGACGTCGCTTAGACTTGGCATCTGCGTGCCAGTACTTCAACCACAGCATACGGCATCCAGTTACGTTAGATACCATAGCCCTGGAGGAAAATCTGGCAGCCTGGAGAGTGGCATCTGACACGTATTCTGTGGCAGCTACCATCTTACTAAGGTCCTGATGTGTATGGATATCCTCTGCTGGAATACGGGCCTGGAGTTGCCTGACCCAGCGGAGGGCGGACCTGTTGAAAAAGGATGCTGAAGTGGCCGCCCTAATGGCCCATGCAGCAGCCTGATGCGTCCTGCGGTAGGTGAGTTCACACTTATGATCCTCTGCTTTGAGCGCCTCAGAGACATCCCCAGGAATGGCAGTGGGAGATACTAGGGGCCCGAATGGCTCGTCCACCACAGGCACTTCTAGTGCCTCCTCCAAGTCCTTAGCCACATTATATAACCTTTTATCAGTATTGCCTGGAATAGGGAAAGAGGCGGGAGATGACCATTGTTTCCTTATCGCATTCAAGAACACGGAGGGACATGGAAAGCGATGCTGAGCCGCCACCGGTTCAGTGAAATTTGGATTCGCCTCTGATTCTGAAGAAACAGTGGTTGTTGACGTGGAAGGCTCATGGCCTAAATGTGCTGTGGAAGTGGCCTTGCGAAGCAAGGTGACAAAGAAGGAAGAATTAAAGAGACCACTGAATGAGGGTGTTTCTGAGGGAGGTTCCTTCTCCTCAGACATTGGAAACTCCTGCTCAATGTCATGTGCCTGAAGAGATGAGTCCTCAGAGCAGCTAGACCCAGATGGGGAAGATGGGGCATAATAGGACTGAGGGGCCGCTTGGTGTGTAGTGGGAGGAGGGACAGTCCCTGAACCAGAGGCCTGCGCCCTGGCATCAAGAGCGCGGTCTACCGCTTGTGCTATTAAGGTGAGACTGTCCTCCGTAGGGAGGACGGGTTCGCTTGGACGGAGACCGGTCGCAGTGGGGGTGAATGCCGTCTCTGGGGCCCCGTGGTGAGCCTTGAAGTTATGGTTTGGGAAACCAGAAAATTTCCGCCACTCCCACTTGGTGCAGGGGAATGAAACGACTCCATCGACCATATGCCCCGGGTGGAGGTTAGGGGACCTAAGAGTAGGTCCAAGACCAACCCCTCAGTTTGAGAGGTCTCTATCCTGGCCCTTTTTTGTGCTTTGGAAAATTCTTTTTCCAGAGCTTGGTGTCTCCGGCTGGCCTGCTTTTCAGACCTCTTAGAGGCTTTGGTAGTTTTGCCCTTGCTTTTTGTCGCAGTTTTACCTGTGCTCACCAGACTAGGTGAAATAGGATTCATTGGAGCTGATGAGGATGGTAGGCTGCCCTTTGTAGTAGACATAGACTCCTCCATTCTCTGATGCTGCAGGGACATGATAGGGGGCTCCTGAGATGCAGAGAGTATTAAGCACTGGATAAGAACAGACGCACTAGTGGGGATGCCTGGAACCCAGGTAAGTCTGCAGCATGGATAAGAACAGACGCACGATGGGGTACGCCTGGAACCCAGCTATAATTGGTGCACAGATAAGGACAGACGCACAACAGGGGGCGCCTGGAATCCGGCTAGGGCAGTTGTGGATAAGAACAGACGCACAATGGGGTACACCTGGAACCCAGATAAAATAGTTTGTGGTTCAATAAACACAAATCACAGTGAGTCTGGAAGGAGCAAGGAACGGCTGAAGACACCAAGTCTGTAGAACAATCACCTAGAATGACCCAAAAATTTGGTCTATCTTGTTATGTAAAACAAACAATGATTCCCTGGTTCTCAATTTGAATGGAACACAGGACACTCTTGAAAGAGCTAATGGGATGCACCTGGAGGTTTTAGGCTGCAAGGTGATAAGAGCCTATTTATCAGACAATATGGCGGCCCTGCGCAAATGGCGGCCCGCCTGTATGGTGGAACTGGGAATAGCTATTCCCAAACTGCCTGTCTAATTTCACCAGCCCCTATACTGTTGCCTTTTCCACCAACGGGGAAAGTGTTCTTAAAGAGGAGGAAGGGGCCCCTTCCTCCAATTATTCCTTTAGAGCGCTGCGAAATCTTTTGGAGATTGTTCACATGGCCAAAATGGCAGCCGCTTGTAAAGGAGCGGCTCGAAGTGCGAATGAACTCCCTATCTGGGAGCCCTCCGCATCCCCATCTGATGCCTTTCTTAAGAAAAATTTGAAATTTCTTCGTCCCTCTGTTCACCGCCGAACAGCTGATCAGCGGATGCCGTTTGGCACGCGGTGTGCCTGCAGTCTGAGAGGGATGATCGCAGCTTCAGATGTAAGCTAACAGCCAGAAAAAACATGCGGGGCTTAAATGGGGAGCGGAGCTGCAGCTCCGATCTCGAGTGAAACAAAAGGTCCGAAACCCCCCCCCCTAGGCTTGGATAAAGCCAACTCCCCCCCGCCTGAGCTTGCCACGAGGCAACGGAACTGCAGCCGCAAACTCCAACAACAATAGACCGATCGAGATTCAGCTGGGAATCTAACAACCGTTGTCTGCGGAAAGTAGAAAAAAAGGGGGAAACCCTTTAGGTGCTTTGGGGAAGGTTGTGTATCAGAGAGGGGAAGGAAAAGCGAGGTAAGGAAGAAAGGAAAAGGAAGGAGCCCCTTCCTTGAGCCCTCAGTTATTCTGTTCCCCCCCCCAAACTGGAATCTTTGAATGGAAGAATTTAGAGTGTTCCTGAATGGAACAAAACAAATTATTAATATAAAGCCAATCTATGTGCTGAATACAGCACTGCTCAACTACTGGGACTGAAAAATCCACCAATGGAGACTGTACCTGCCTAAGAGCCAAACTTGCACGTCTGTCCTGGGCGAGATCAGTCAAGACTGGGATCTCTATGGTCCAGGATGGGCGTGGCAACTTTGGCTGACTGATCTGATTGGGCAGGAATACAGTCTAAACCCTTTGGTGGATTCTCCATCTCCAGTGTTGGAGAATAGCCCAAGGTTACCTAGTTGGCTTTGTCCTAAAGCAGGAATAGATTTCACAATTTCCTGGTTTCTAGCCTGGTTCCTTAACCACTATACCAGGGGTAGGCAACCTTGGCTCTTTTATGACTCATGGATTTCAACTCCCAGAATTCCTGAGCCAGCATAGCTGGAATTCTGGGAGTTGAAGTCCACGAGTCATAAAAGAGCCAAGGTTGCCTACCCCTGCACTATGCCAAATGGCTTTCTATATGAAACCTACTGATACATTAAAAAAGACACTCTGACTAAATAACACCGAAGTTTGAGGGTTTCCTTTCTTTCATAAACAAAGTCATTCATCATGCAATAGGGCAATGTGAAAAAGTAATCAATACTGGAAACCAAAGTTTCTAAGATTTAAGTACAACATGACTGATCCCAAATATTCCTGAAGTAATCATTTAATTGCCTGTGGTTACCTCACTAAACTGACTTAATTTGGGAGATCACTTTTTCACACTGACATAGCACATGTTGGAAAACAAGTAAACTCTGGTACTATTTATTTATTCAGACGTCCTTTACATACAAATAGGGTCTGTATCAAGTTGTGATAAAATTCAGTGGAGAAATATTAATAAATTCAGAAAATCTGAAAGTGAGGCAAATAATTTTTCACAAAACTATAGTTCATACTTATATATTTAATTAATATGCACTGTACATTCAGAAGTTAAATCTTGGAATTTACATATTTTATAGGTAAGTACATGCAGGACTGCATTACCATCAAATATCTGGATTATTAAATTAGTCTTCCAGTCTCCTAAGGTAGCCTCGTTATCCTTTTACTTATTATATTTTCACAACCCTGTTTCTCTCTCTCTCTCCTCTCTCTCTCTCTCTCTCTCTCTCTCTGTGTGTGTGTGTGTATTAAGATGAACATCTGCATAGATGAGTGGATTAAGAGAAATCAGACCTCTGTATTGTGCCAAAAGCTGACAGAAGTTGGAAATTCTTTTAGTATGCCTGGAGATTGTGCTGTTTTACTCAGTAGCCAAACTGAAGGCTCTCTATGCCTATGTTAAGGATATAAAAGGAAAGAAATGAAGAATTGGATGCATAAACTGTTATCACACAGCAATCTGCTATTTGGATGCATTCTCAAATACAGCAAAAGTCATTATGCATTTAAAAGTCCTGGAATGTTGCAGTGAAGATTTAGCAGCATAAAAACAGGAAATATTTCAGTTACAAAGGAACTGAGTGGGCAGTTGCAAAGCATAACTTTAGATTTCTCTATATCTTGCAATTTAGAAAGCAGAAGCACATTGTTGCTTCTTGCATGCAAGTGTCAGCAAAAAAAATAGCCTTTCTTGGTCATTAATTTTATTGAAAAAGTGCAAATAATGTGAAGAATTATTTATATCTGAGCTGATGAACAAAAGGCAACAGCAGGATGATCAATAAGCTTATTAGTTGCATATTTTACATTCATATATTAGAGCCAAAGCTTACATACTACAATAAAGAAATGCTACTACAGACTCCTTCTGTGAGGGAGGTGCAGTTTCTAAATTTGATACATACATGTATACATACTTCCGGCAAACTCTTTTTTCCTTTAAAGTTTTGTATGTCTATATGACAATCCTGCCTTCTTCATGACTCTATGTATCATCCTTTTATGATTTTTTTACAGCCACAATTATAATTAGTCCAATACTTAAGGGGGGGGGGCAAATGAAACAATGTAACCTTGATTTAATTCTATCAAGTTATCTATGAAAGTTGATTTTTACAACAAAAAGAGGAGAAAGTGCAAGGGAAACACCTTGTACATACACAATTGTTTTTCTTTATTATTTGATAAGATATTTGAGGAAGTGACTGTAATATGCTATTAAATAAGCAGCTCAGATTGTAATGTAGAAGGTACACCAAGTAACTGAGAATCTTGATTAAAAAAAAAAAAGAACCTCTCTAATGTTGAAGCATTTGACCATTTTCTTGGTATTTTTCCATGAGTATCTATCATATTGTCAGTTTTGATTTCCCAAGTTCAATCCGGAGTCTCTTCTTGGCTTCCAAAACTATTCCTTGTGAAGATTTTGTTGTTGTTGTTTAAAAAGAGCTATCCTCAGCTCTCCTATGATGCATAGCTATGTTGTTTCAATGGCTAAAAACTTACTTTCTGTTCTCTTGGATCACTTTGTTGCTTTATCAGCCTAAAAAGATAACTGTTTCCTTCTGTTTTGAAAACCATTTCTTCATGTTTCATTCTAGCTCCATACATGGCGTAACCAGTATGAGAGTTCCTTATTTCCCTGTTGTGTGGTAGAAAATTACAGAAATATCTCAAGTTGGAAGAAACTTCCTAATCCACATGCTGGAGATTGGTATATTAATAAATCTTCTTCTCTTTTTTATTTTGTGTGTTTGTGTGGGAGGGTTGTCTATGTAGGATTGTGTACTAAATTCACAAACTCCAAATGGCTGCAGCACCTCCACAAGGCATGACTTTAGGATTTTTTTCTCTTATTTGATATCTCTTAACTGCACATTTTATTCTGGATCTTTTTAATGAAAATAAATTTGGGGCATAAAATCACTTCTTAAATTTTTAAATAATTAGTGGAATATAACAAACCAAGAAGGTACAAATCTGGAAGATGCCTAGCCTTTATTACAATAATTAAAAATGAATTCTTCTGTTACATTATCACAAATTAAATAGGTTTTATGGTTAATTGACTAAATTTTAACAAGTAATAGCAGAGTATCACTAATTCAATAAAAACAACAAAATTTGGAAGCAAAATTGGATTCCTTGAAACTTGATTGTAATGCCAAAAGTAACAAATTAAATCAGATCACCAGGATAACGAAATTAAAGACTTGTAGACAGGACAATGACTAATTAAAAAAAACAATTAAATTTGGAAGCCAAATTAAAAATAACTGAAAAAGAATTACCTAAAAATAACATAACATTTGGAAGCATACCTGAGGATTTGGGGTAAGAACATTTAGAAAGAGAAATACAAAACTTGCTCAAAACCTTTCTCAATTTGGATATAAATGGAATTTTGGAAATTCAAACTACCTACAGAATAAGCTTGTGGACAGTACAAAGAACACTACCATGGCATACTTATTAAATTTGCATGTATTAAAACAAAAGAAGCAATATTAGAATTATAAAGTGATATTCCTTTAAAACCTGAAGACACAACAACTGAGTTTTTATCAGATATACAGGTAGTCCTCGACTTAGGATCACAATTGAGCCCAGAGTTTATGTTGCTAAGAGACCAATTTGTTAAATGAGTTTTACTCCATTTTACAACTTTTCTTGCCATATATGTTAAGTGAATCATGCAGTTGTTAAATTAGTAACACAGTTGTTAAGTGAATCTGCCTTCCCCACTAACTTTGCTTGCCAGATGTTCACAAAAGATGATCATATGACTCTGGGGCACTGCAACCATCATAAATATGAACCTGTTGTCAAGCATCCAAATGTAAATCACATGACCATGGGAATGCTGCAACAGTCTTAAGTGTGAAAAATGGTCATAAGTGCCATTGTAACTTCAAACAGTCACTAAATGAACTGTTGTGAGTCGAGGACTACATGTACTTAGACACAAAGACATGGAACTTTTGACAGCTCTTCTCTAAGGAAAAATATCAGACATATATGGGTTAGTCCAGTGGTTCTCAACCTTTTTAATGCCGCGACCCCCCAACCGGTCATAAGTTGAGGACTACTCAACCGGTCGTAAGTCGAGGACTATTCAACTGGTGCAGCACCATTTGCAGAATGGGACTTTTGGCGGGCTCAGCAGGGCAGAGACAGCCTGGACAATTCCTATTGGCTTTTGAAAGCCAATAGAATTAGACTCTATTCAAGAGAGTCTATTCTATTGCTTTCAAAAGCCAATAGAATAAAAGGGAGTAGCACAGCTAAGGAAAAGGGGAAAAAAATGGCGGACTGCATTGTTTGGCGACCCCTGTGAAATGGTCGTTCAACCCCAAATGGGGTCCCGACCCACAGGTTGAGAACCACTGGGTTAGTCCATCATATCTAGATATTTTTATGGATGCCAAATATATACGCATTTCACTAAGAATGCTGAAGTCAGTGGCCGTGTCAGAACAGGGAAATACAAGACAGACCTAAGACCAAGTAGTATCAATGGGCAGGATAGGCCACTGAAAAGAAAAAATGAAAAGAAAAAAGAAAATGCAGATATAGATATTCATAATAAAAGGGATAACAAACTTCTCAGAATACAGATATTTCAGAAAAAATCTGCAGCTTCTGTCAGCCAGGAAAAAAAATTCTCTCTGAAAAATTTATTATGGAATTTGGAAAACAAACTCAAGATGAACAATAGAATTTTACAATATTACAATTTTGGACAAAATTTGGAAAATAACTATTTTTTCATATTCCAGAAACTAAAATAAATGAAGTAAGGTTCCATGGAAGACTTTTTTCAATCATTTCTTTAATTGCGGAGAAAAATATTTGTTGAATATATGAAGGATTCCAACCCCCAATAATGGGTAAATTTAAAATGAGTTCTAGTAAACTTCCCTCCCCCCAATGTATTATATTGTATGATATTACTGTTCTTCAATTCATAAAATTTACTCAAGAACAGGTATGTGCTAGATTTCTAACTCATGGTTAGCTAAACTGATTGATGTGGAAATTATAGTTTCCACATATGCAGCTCATTACCCAGTAATATTAAGATTAAACAGAGAAACCTGTATATCAAAGAGGTGGAGATTTAACTAATACTACTGCAAGAAGCCATCAAACTTAACTGCCACCAGTAATTGAAAAGCTTTTCCAAAATCACTTTAATTCCAGATATTTCTTTATGTACAGCAGCAGTCTCCAAAATCTATGGCTTGGCGGCCAGGGGGTGGGGGGGAGGGGAACTGGGCCATGTGAGCGACGGGCCAGTGCATGAAAACATGAGGCTCAACTCACTCGAGCAGCAGGCTGGCGCACTCGTGCATGCATGCTCAGCTTGACTTGAGCTGCACACGTGTGCGCATGCACACTGGCCATCTGCTTGTATGAGTTGAGCTGCACACATGTGCGCACTGGCGCACCGCTCACACGGCCCAGTTCAAATAGACTATGGCCCGGTAGTGGGCTGTGGCCCAGAAGTTGGGGGTCCCTGATCTACAGTATTCTAGCAAAGCTTTTATGAGAGAATTCCTGCATCAAATAAGATAAGATAATATAAGCTTTATTGTCACTTTTTTCTGTGAATACTGGCACATTAAAAAATGAAATTCTGATGGAGTCAACTCTTAGGGCAAAAAGTATGAATACAAATAGCATTGCATGCGTAAATTCAAAATCCTTTTAAAAACAGTATCAGCAAAACCACCAATCTTAATAGTTAGATCTTAATGACAGTGTGGCTGAATATGATTGTTGATAGAGGTCTCACAAAAAGATCTCTTCCTGGGTTTTCCTTACCAAAAAAAAATAATTTTTTTTAAAATGTTGTAATGGAGAAAATGGGACATCTTGCTCTAGGTAAGACTTTTATTAATTGCAAAAATGTCACTGGAATTAAAGTTAAACACTTTATGTTTATTTCAGGCAGAATGAGAGAGAGAGAGAGAGAGAGAGAGAGAGAGAGAGAGAGAGAGAGAGAGAGAGAGAGAGAGAGAGAGAGAGAGAGAGAGAGAGAGATCTGAGTGCTTCAAATTCCTCTTGAAATCCATAGAGATCAAATGTATTTATATTTTGTTTAAATCAGGCCTGTTATGTCAAAACATAGGCAAACATAAATAAAAGCAAACAGAAGCAAAATGTTAAGATCATATCCAAACTATCTAATCAAAGCTGAAGAAGTTCTTGGATGAGAAGTGAAATATCTTCAAAGAAAAACAAGAAAGTCCAGTTGCTCTCTGAAAAAGCGCCTTTGGAACATACCCAAAGACCTCCCTCACTAGAATTCATCTATTTCTGCATTTATTTGTATTACTTTTCTTCAGTTTGAGGATTGGGTGGTAACTTTGATTATTTCTTCAGTTTAGGTGGTCTTTCTTTTATTCCTTTGTTAACATGTGCACATATAAAGGATTACAAAGCCTTTATTCTTGAATAGTTTATAACTACACAGAGCACCAGTAATTTTTTTACAGCTTTTTACTTAGCATATTGCTTCTCTTATTACTGGAGAGCCATGACCTGAATGTTGCAAGGCTTCTCTCAGTGTAATCTTATACCTACAAAAAAAATTAATCCTGTACCTATTTAAAAGTGAGATCAAAGAGATCTACTGTGAGGGAAGCAAGTAAAGGATTGTACTTCTTATAATGCTCAGGGTTTTAGAAAAAGTATTTAGACATTAGCTTACAAAAAAGGAAACATTAATAGCTTGAGGAATTCTAAAACTGACTTGAATCACATGACGCTTTAAATAAATGACAGTATGGCTTAGAGAAATATGTGAACTCAGACAATTTGTCATGTTTTGTTAAAATTCTGGTTGGCGAAGAATTATTACATTACATAAACTTATAAGGTAATTGGGTGAATGTTTGCGTGGCGCGTTTTAAAATGCAGTTACATTGATTCATGAATCATAACATTTAGCTTAATATTTTGCATAAGTCAATCAAGTATAGCTTAATAAAAATCATGTGTGCTGGTTCAAGCAAATCATGTCTGGGAATCCAATCTGAGTGAAATTTTCTATAGCTCCGTGTATTACTGTCTTATATTTACAAGTTGCAATAATAACTGAGTTATGCTAACTTAGTGTTTGCTTTACCAAGTTTTCTAACAAGTCATACTCTGCTACACCGCAAGTTATTATTAATAAACCACAATGGATGGGTCTGCATAAAGCATTAACCTAGAAGAAATTAACCAGATTAGCTTGATGTATGAACTCAACTAGAAATGGTGAAATTCCTATGTGCCCTCCTTTACTGACAGATCTTCTTTTGAAAAACTGCCTAGAACTAATTTATTTGAAAACTTGAAGTTAGCAATGAGTAAGCATGTAGATAATCACTCTTCTTTAGTAGCAAGATGTACAATATTGTGTTTTCTTTTAACTGACATCAATATTAGTATATTTCTATAAATTAATACAAATAATCCTATTTCTTTATTTTCTTTTTACAATGTATATTGATAAATGTAAGGACAAAAGCATAATTTAATATATATAACTTATGTGAGAATATGTAGAGAACATTTAATTAAAAATATTTAGGAAGATTTAATTTCTATTAACGTAAGTTAATATTTACAGCATTTATTACTGCAACTTATGTTGCAATTTCATCTCTGTTTGAAAATAGATACACAGCCATACTAGAAGATATGAATGTAAAATTGCTGTGTCAGAGGCAAGTATATTTCACAGCCAACTTTGTTAGCATTTGTTGTAATGAATTTTAAAAGGTTTAATTCATTCTGTGAAAAGACAATTGGATTACAGTCCTTGCGTTTAGTAAAATCATTATTATATTAGAAAGTAGAAAGTACTGAGGCAAGATTTCGGACTATCATCTTTCAGAATTTATGTTCTTTTCATAGAATAAAGCACTGATAATTACTTAAATTGCAAATAATTCTTAGTTCTTAATTTCTTCAGGATCAGGTTCAATTTTATAGTCCCAATATCATCAAAATTGCCTCCATCCCTAATCATATCACTGGATTACTATCCTAATGATAGTGATACACAAAATGATAGTTTACACAAATATGTCCAAGACCATATTTTTCTATAAGGCTTCCAACAATTTTTTTTTAAATAAACTCATATAGAATGCTCAGGGTTTTTTTCTTATCAGTAATATAGCTCTCAGGATTTCCTGAAATTTTATTCTAAAATTTATTCTAAACACTTAATACACACACAGATAATTTAACAAGATCGAGTAGGCTCCATCTGCAGTGAAACAACAGTGAGGCATCTAATGCATCTAGACCACAAGGTTAAATTCTTTAGCCAATAAAACTTAGAATTTTTTTATCTGCACCATTTGCCATCTTCATTCTTGTTCCTAATAATTAGATTTCTTTCTGTTTACTCAAGCCCAACAATCTCTTTTCTATCCCTTCCTCAGCTGATTCTGTCCAAGCATTCTAAATAATTAGCTAATATTTAGCAAGAGAACATTGGGAAGCAAAGGGGAGTTTGTTAACCTTTCTATTAATAACTGAAATAATGACTTTTTACCAAAGGCCTAGGATTTTTTACATAGGATAAGCAAAGCATTGGAGTTTGAACTGATAATTCTGGAGTTTCATGAAACTGGCACTTTAGATATTGAATGGATCATTAAAGATGCTGAGCTTGTCAGCTAGAAAACTGACAGCTCAGGTTCTAGACCACGATGGGGCGATTTAAAAACTTTAAACAGATTTTAAAGTTTGTCTAACTTTGAATGGTCAAGTACAAAAAACTGCCAGTACTTTGCTTTAAAAGTCTTCTCCAAACTGGCATCCTCCAAGTATCTTGGTCTCCTTGCAAGCACAGTTGAATCATGAAAGCTAAATCCACTAAATCCAGAGGCGTATGGGCCACTAATGGGGGACCCGAAGTCTGGAAGGAGCCAAAGGCAACTAAACACAGTTAGTTATGAAAGGTTCTTATTTACTTTAGGTAGAAGACACCAAGTCCTGGCATCAGTAGCTATGTGTCTGATTTGAATGTCTCTGAATGACTAATAGATGCTTTAGTACCCCAGTACTGCTTGCCTATTATTCACTCCAGCGGCTGAACCTAGCTTCCTTAAGGAACTTTAACTCCCCTGTTTGGACAAAAAATATGGCCGCCGCTGCCAGGAAACTACTGCGCATGTGTTAACAAGGCTGCCTATGCCACGTGCGGTTGTAACAAAGAGCTGCGCGTGCTTCCAGCTGTGCAGACAATGGCGCCTCGTTTAAAAAATCCTGAGCAGCCTGGAGTGAAAAGACTGCTCCTTCGCACGCCAGCTGTTTCCCTTACTCAATCTCCCTCCCAGCATGCGTCCCCTTTGTCCTCCGCTTCCCTCGCTAACTGCTTGCCTTTCTGTCTTTTTTTTTTTTGTTTGTTTGTTTTAAACGCGAGGGGTTGCCCGAGCCTCCCCCCGTTTGTTTAAGGCGGCTGCCGGCTGTTGGAAGGTGGCTGGGGTTGTTTAGGGAGGGGAGTTAGGGATTTCCCCCTTTTAAGTGGGGGAGGTTTCCCCTGTAGGAATCTGACTTCCTGAGTTTTACAATTTAGCAAGGAAATTTTTGAGTGGTCAATTAAATTGAATTAAATTATCTCTAATTAACTTTTAAACTAAGCAATTTCAGCTACTAGAAAAAAATCCCCCCCTAATGGAAAGGAACTATACCTGCCCAGGAGCCAAAAGTTCTAGATGTGTCTTCATGGCGAGATCAGTCAAGACTGGAGGATCATGGTCCAAGACGGGGCGTGGCAACTTTGGCTGACTGATCTGATTGGCCAGGAATACAGTCTCAACCCACTGCGTGGATTATCCATCTCCAGTGCTGGAGAACAGTGGTTCTCAACCTGTGGGTCGGGACCCCATTTGGGGTCGAACGACCATTTCACAGGGGTCGCCAAACAACGCAATCCGCCATTTCCCCCTCTTTTCCTTAGCTGTGCTACTCCCTTTTATTCTATTGGCTTTTGAAAGCCAATAGAATAGACTCTCTTGAATAGAGTCTAATTCTATTGGCTTTCAAAAGCCAATAGGAATTGTCCAGGCTGTCTCTGCCCTGCTGAGTCCCATTCTGCAAACGGTGCTGCACCAGTTGAGTAGTCCTCGACTTACGATAGGTTGAGTAGTCCTTGACTTACGACCAGTTGGGGGTCGTGGCATTAAAAAGGTTGAAAACCACTGGGATAGAGTGATTCTAAAAATTTGTGATGGGCACATTTATAAAATGAGAATTATAAGAGATTGGCCTATTCGTAAAACTATTGTCAAAATAACCACAGGCATTAAAATAGAAAAAAAATGTAAAGAAAAAATTGCCAGAAGATAAATTCCTTGAGGTTGATTTTTAAGATCTCAATGGAACTTTTGCATAACACAAGGGCATTGTGTAAATAAATGTACATAAATATTGACATGGCACTTGGACTCTATGGCATACTAATTTCCAAAAATTAAAAGGACCAACTACCTGATGAGTACCATACTGTTTATCCTTGCTCCAGACACAAAACAGTACATGTTTTGTGTCTATATACTTTTTCTGGCTTTAACCTCATTTTTTAATTTATTGTTTAAGTATTTTTGGTTTCACTGCAATGGTTTTAAAACTTTACCCTTCTTTTTAATTTATTTTGGGCTCCTCTGGGAGGAAAAGCAGTACAGAAAATAGATTATTTTACATTATTTGTTTTTCAAGTTAACCAATGGAAATGTCATCTGGCATTTTGAGCTCTGAGATTTCAGAATGTAATATAGAATATACTATCATTAACATTTCCATATATCATTTGCAAGAATTATTATTTTAAAACAAAATATTTTTGTGTAGAGACTCTGTACAGTCTTAATTTATAATTTGCTTGCTCCATTTATCTGAAATGTTAGTTTTTAAATTAAGATAAATAAGCAAATGAGGGAATTTACCAGACTGCAGCTGGTTTTATATTTTATATTTTCATATATATCTGTATGTGGGCATATTTATACACACACACACACACACACACACATATATATATGTATGTATGCTGAAGAATCAATATAGTTAAAGTGATGAACTAGGAGTGGAAAAATCAGGTTCTAGTCCTCTTTCAGGCAGATAAGCTGATTGGGTGACTTTGGGTCAGTTTCTCTTACTCAGCTGTAGATCAGAAAACTGAAAAGCATCTGTTTACCAACTTGCACTGGATATTGTGGTAGAATAGAATATATAACATTTAATGAGGAGAAATTCATCCTGCAGCTGATTGAGTCAGACTAATAATAATGTTTAGCATTTGTACTGAGGCTTGTACTGTTTTATATAAACTTAAAAACAAAATCTATGAACTCTTTCTCTTGTTCCATATCCTGAAGCACTAGGTAAGTATTTGGGAGCTCTATAGGAAATATTGCAACACTGTTATATGCTTATTAATTTATATACAGTCATTTTCCCTTTTGTGTAATGAGACTTGAGTCACAATGCACGAACAAAATGTGCCTTTGTATGGAGCTGCTAAAGTGAAAGAACACAAATGCCACTCTTTTCCTGATTCTACAGAATCAGATCTCCAGCATCATTTAAGCTATGCTCTACTTGGAGGGATTCCAGTTTAGCTTTCATGTATATGTTACTGGTATTTATTTTATAAGCTCACTTTCCTTGGGTATATTCCTTAACCTACTAATGTTTCACATGAAAACAACCCCTTCAATATTTCACAAAAACAAGTGTTGCCTAGCAACAATTACTGCAAACTATTTTCAGCAGTATTTTACTTAGGCTAAAGACAAATGTACTTCTTTGTAACATTATGATGAATCCAGCTATTTCAAAAATGAAGGGAACTTCTCCCTCTGTTCCCATTTCAAAGTGGTAATTTAAGAACCTACCTATAAAACTTGTAATTTCTCATGACCATGCTGCCACAGAAAACTGTGTATTTAAAAACATTTCCACTCCCATTTTCTATTAAACTTTCTCTGTACCACACATGACATTATATACATACATTACAAAGAACTACGAAACAACAGGCAATTCAGTTTAATCCTCTGTCATTGCAGGAACATAAATTAAAGTCCCCATATAGATGGAGGGCTTTCTTCCATTTGAAAACATCCATGAAAGAAGAACTCACTGATCTGTAGGTCAGTGTTTCCCAAACTTGACAATTTTAAGGCATGAGGACTTCAACTCCCAGAATTCCACAGCCAGCAACGCTGGCTGTGGAATTCTGGGAGTTGAAGTCCACATGCCTTAAAATTGTCAAGTTTGGGAAACACGGCTCTAGGTAACTGTTTTCATTTTTTAACTGCTGCTTATTACTTTGGAAAGTTATTTCTAATGTTCAATCAAAATCTGCCCTTTTTAACTTAACTTAATTAGTACATGTCCTGTCCTTAGAACAGATTTGAACTTCTCTTATAAGACTTCCTTTCAGGTACCTGAAGAGTTCTATCATATCTCCCTTTAACTTTTTAAGGTTAAACATAGCCAGTTCCTTTAACTTCTCTTCATAAAACTTCACATTCTTCTTGCCCTTCTCTGAACCTATTCCATCTTGTCTGAACCTGTAAAGTTTGGAACTGAACACAATACTTGACACAAGGCTAGATTAACAGAGTAAAATAAAATTATTCTCCATAATTTAAAAAATATACTTTTGCTGATGCATCCTAACATTGCATTTACCTTTTTTGTAGCCATGACACATTGTTGACTTATATTCAACTATCATTCTAAGATATTTTTCACAAGTATTATCCCCAAGTCACATACAGGTAGTCCTCAACTTACAACTATTTGGTTAGCATCAATTTGAAGATGCAATGGTACTGAGAAAAGTATTTTACAGCCAGTTCTCACAGTTACGACCATTGTAGCATATCCATGGTCACATGATCAAAATTTGAACACTTGGCAACTAGCATGTAATTCATGATGGTTACAGCATCCTAGGGTCATGTGATCACCATCTGCAACTTTCCCAGCTGGCTTTGAATAATCAAAGTCAATGGGGGAAGTCTGTAATTAACTTACAAATGGGATGATTTACTTAACAACTGTGTCACAAAAGTCACAGAATAAGACAAAACTCACTTAACAACCAACTCACTTAGCAACAGAAGTTTCTGTCTCAACTGTAGCCGTAAGGCAAGGACTATCTGTATCCCTTGTCTTATATCCAAGCACGTGATTACTGTTTCTTAACCCAAAATGTTTGTGTGTGTCTTTCTTGAATTGTATAATTTTTCTATCCATTTCTCTAATCAATAAAAACCAGAAAATGCTCTGAGAACACATTCCTTGCAATTAGCAGTTTTCAGAAGAGGAGTTTTCCATCCCTTGTAGTGAAGCACAGCCTCTTAGTAATTTCCCCAAATCCTGCCTTCCCACCACATCTCACTTAATTCTACAAGCAAACCCCTTACTCGTACTCCTTTCTTGCTTATACTGCTTAACCCAGCTGCTTTATATTCCTTCTATATCTCTGCTTAATTATCAGGATGCATTCAAACACACGCAACAGGCAATTAACAGTTCTCGGGATACACTTCTTGCAATCAGCAACTATTCACAGCTGAACAAATACTTCCTCAGAACTATTTTTTCTTCCATTCAGTCGTGTCTAATTTCTCAGAAACTGCCTGGATAAGCCTCTGGTTTTCTTGGCAAGGTTTTTTAGAACTGGTTTGCCATTGCCCTCTTCCTATGGCTGGTCCGAGGTCACCCAGATGGCTTTGTGCCTAAGACTAGAACTTTCAGTCTCCCATTTTCTAGCCCCATAATTTAATTGCACCTTCCCTATTCAATCTTATCTTTGGCTCTTCTTCCTATTGAGATCCAAGCAAAGTCTTGCTAGACTACTACTCTGTATAATGATAAGGCTGTCCTTTAAGCCAATTTCAAAATATGATATAGAAATATCCATGCCAGGGCTTTTTTATATGTGACAAGCACAAATAATTGAAAATGTCTACCTAGTCTAAATTGGCAAGAGCTGAGCTGGGTAACAGGAGCTCACCCCATCGCACACTCTTGGCTCTCAAACCTGGACTGTTGGTTTTCCAGCTGACAAGCTCAGCATCTCTAAACACTGAGTCTTTGCGCCCAATTGTTCAAATACAAACTGCAATTAATCAAGAAATAGAAAACAAATAGGTCCCATACTTTTCTACTTGCTACAGTTATTTTTAGTTTGTTTCTGTACATTTTATGTTTTATGATTTAATCTTTATTTTGTTAACCATTCAGGGAGAATGACTCATGCCAGCCATATCAGGCTTAGCTAAATAGTATGTAACACTGGAAAGAAAAATTAAAAGCAACTCTGCTGGTTAATACAAATGTTTCTCCAATCAGTACATTAAATATTTAGGATATTTAGGATTGCTATTTTCCTTATTAGTATAAGAAAAAAAGATAAGAATGTGTAAACTTCGTTAAGTATTTGTCCATTTTCAGAGATAAGCGTTTCAGTTAAATCCCTTAAGGCAGGGGTGTCAAACTCCCGGCCCATGGTTCGGATGCATCATAGCAAAACTGTGCCCACCCAATTGCCAGCAATGGAAAAGAGTCGCAATACGTCACGACACATCACATGACATTGCGAGTTTGACACCCCTACCTTAAGGCTACGTATTTTTACCTTCACATTTTTTCATAGCAATTAGAATAGCTCAGCAGCAGAGAATTGACACCTTCAAATACAACCTAGTGATTTAATGCTACGCATTTAGTAAAGATTTATCAGACTTTGCTATGTCCCCCCTCCAAAAAACTTTTGCAGAAAGAAGCAAATAGATAACAGAGCTTTGATAATGGGCAGTTAATTCCCTATTTTAAACCTCTAACAGGAATGTGTGATCTTTTTGCTATTAAGTAACAGAATGCTTAATTAGTAAAATTATACACAAAAATGGAGGACAGTTCACAAAGGCTGCAATAGCAAGTACATGAGAGAGGATGGTATCAAGTCAAGGTTAAAAACAAAATACATTTGAGAAAGTACAATGTTCTCTTGGACTTAATCTGCTAGTTCAGACTAAATCGCAACAACAACTTTGAATAACAAAGTTATCAGTAAATTTAAGGGCTCTTCCTCTCTGCAGAAGGAATGAAACAAAAAGTATTTTTCCCCCTCAGTTATAAAGGAAAGCCATTTTTAATGGTTTTATATGGGATCTACCCATGCTGTTTTAGTGCATGCCATATTCTCAGAATCCATCAACATCACAGAATTTAAGATTTGATTTGAAATTTAGTGTGCTTTGATGTCTCAACATAATCATTTTGTTTTTAAAACAAGATTGGCAACTTGTGGCACTTGTTGGACTCCATATTGTTGGACTCCATGATCTTTAGCTAACAAAAATAACTGGTGCGAGATAAGAGGCATCGCACTGGCTCACAACACTTAGAGGGTCACCTACACCCCTTAGCTATTCTTGCTGTAGATAAGCACTTCTATAAAAACACAATTCAAAGTCCACCAATGGAATAGCATTGGGCTTAGTGTATTCTAGAGCAGGGGTCTCCAAACTTGGCCACTTTATGACTTGTGGACTTCAACTCCCTTCAATTCCTGGCTGAGGAATTCTGGGAGTTGAGGTCCACAAGTATAAAGTGGCCAAGGTTGGTGACCGCTGTTCTAGAGAATAACAAGGATAAGGAAAAATATTTTGGGGTGTGCAAAGGAAATAAAAATATAGCAAAAGACAAAGCAATGCATTTCTTTCATATACTAATCTAAGACTTTACTATCCAAGAAAAGTTTCAGATTTATGTTATACCTAATCCTAACAGGACTTGATTTAATAATACCTGGATAAACTACTAAAATATAGAATGGTGCAAGGGTGTTTTTCTACTATTTGTGAATTGCCATTTAAACCAAATCTTCAGATTACTTCTGGCAGACTACAGCTTCAGAAGAACCTATTAACCACAACACTGATTCAGTGAGAAGGGAAGACAAATTAGCACCTTCCATCTGCAAATGTATTTCAAATCTCACTTTCCAAAGGACAACTAAATATTAAATAGGATATTTTAAAAGATCTATTCTACCAGCTATTTCAGACTCAATAAACATATTATAACTTCTATTTCTTTTTACTCAAAACTGAATTTTCAAGCTTGATATAAACTTCATGTATTAATGTACATTTGTGTTTATTATGAAAGGACCAAAGAATTTTTTGACAAATATGTTCCCCTATCTTGAGTTTTTCATATACAATACAATAATTTTTAATTAATCTATACATATCATTTTCTAAGTACATATCCTAAATTAAGATTACACGATGATGTCATATTAAGCAACGTTTGCTTGGGCACCAAAATGTATTCATCCATTCTCTAGTTTGTAAACCATGCTTTGTTCCTTGGGATAGGTTCAGATATCACACTAATTAAGAAAAAAAGAAAACAATGTCTGAAAGAGTTTAAGGCAGTAATTGGCTATTTTTGTTGCTGCTAAAAAAGAATCCCTGTATATTGGGAATTCTTGTTATATGAATAATTACCATTAATACATTTTGACCTAATATTATGATGTTAATATTATAACAATATTAAGTGATCAACTACCCATCCAGAATTATTGAAGTTATAGATGTAAAATTCCACTAAATTATTTTGTCTAGAAACAAAATTTGCTTTCAAGATGTTTTACATTTTCATTTCTTGTAATATGTACTGTACCACATTTTGATTATTTTTTTACAATAGGTTTTCTACCTTTTTAATGCTCTC
Organism: Crotalus tigris; assembly: GCF_016545835.1. Taxonomy (NCBI): domain Eukaryota; kingdom Metazoa; phylum Chordata; class Lepidosauria; order Squamata; family Viperidae; genus Crotalus; species Crotalus tigris. The sequence goes on along the minus strand of NW_024097902.1, from coordinate 762,268 downwards.
TGGGGGATTGCTTACTTCTAATCTGATTATAACTATTATTTATATGCATCAAGGTCATCAGGGCAACAACTGAAGAAAAAAAAATCCTAATATTGTTCTGACCATAAATGTTTTAGAATTGCATCATTCATATACTTTATGTATTTATCTGTTACATTTATTTGCCACATTTTTCACCGTAGGTCTACCATGGGTGGCTTATTACAATAAAAAGAAGAAATTAAAAGAATGTAAACAAAACAGAAGTAAAATAATAGAACAATGAAATAAACAATGAAAAAGAAAACAACAAGAATACATCAATATGATAACAAAAGATGGTTGGATGGACAGCAGATAGCGATGGAATCTGCCATCAATTCAGCAGCTGCCTCCAGTGTGGAACTAGCCCTTGTTTAGATCAAGAATGACTATACTAATATTTTAAATAATTTTTTTAAAGGGGATTGTATTTCCCCAGACATAGAATACAAGTTACAGATTCTTCAACATCCAATCCGATTCACACATAACAATCACAAAGGTTGATTTGCTTACAATGTAATCTAGGCTAGTGCAAGCACTTTAAAGCTAAGGTACTCCTGAATCCTCATTATATGAACACCATTTTGAATTCTTTAATTCAATCTTCTTCAGTGTGGTACCCTCAGGATATAGTGGACTACAATTCCTGTCCTTTCCATCCAGCAGCCTAACACATATGGGAGGCAGGAGATTGCTCTAAGCAAAATCAATTTTATAAAGTATGCATTAATCTACCTGCAAGACATTTCAATGGACCAACTCACTATGCAGATCGGCCACATTTTATTTCCTACAGCAAATCAGGCCACAAGAATTTTGGGGATTCCTGAAGTAATTTCAGATATAAATATAAATTTCTCTTTCATATGCCCTTGTAACTATTAGGTGTATTTTGAAACATTAAATGTTCTGTTTTGAAGTATCAGCAGTGCTTCGAATTTCAAAATTACAAAAGGCAAGCTACTTAATTCTTATAGTAAAAGCTATCTGTCAACTTTAGAATGAGCATGGCTGCAGCCATTTTTTCCTTCTCATTTCTAGTTGACACATAGCACAGAGGGAGGGGGGTTGCCAGGTGATGCGCTAGACAAAACAACTTTCTCTCTCGGATTTTCTCTCATGGGAACCAAGGACTGCTCCAGAGACTGCGGGCTGGGCGTTTCATGAAGAGCCCGCAACAAGGAAACATAGTTGCTTGCATAGCCTTAGGGGTGGGATTTCTTAACTTTGTATTGGGGAAATGTTATGCATCTTTTCAGACTTGGTTTCACTTTTGAAGTGCCAATACTTTGTATCAATAAGCATGTTCTTTGAGGAATTTGCAAGCCTCGGAGTTCTGCTTTATTTGTCTCTGTCTGTCAGAACTATGTCACTATCACTTTCTATTAGTGCCAATGAAATTAAAAACTTTGAGGCACTGCCAATCAGAGAAATCAAAGAGTGCAGAGAACAGGTACAAAGATTATTAGAGGGCTGATGGCTAAAACATATGATGAATAGTTATAGGAACTGGGTATATCTAGTCTAATGAAGAGAAGGACTAGGGGTGATATGATAGCAATCTTCCAATATCTGAAAGACTGTCACAGAGAAGGGGGGGTCTCCAAAGTATCTGAGGGCAGGACAAGAAGTGACAGATGGAAACTTATCAAGAGATCCCACCTAGAACTAAGGTGAAATTTCTTGACAGTGAGAACAATTAAATCAGTGGAATAGCTTGCTCTAGAAGTTGTGGGTGCTTCATCACTGGAGGATTTTAAGAAATGTTTGGACGGCCATTTGTCCAGAATGGAATAGGGATTTGTGCTTGAGCAGGGGGTTGGACTAGAACAGGGGTCTGCAACCTTAAACATTCAAAGAGCCACTTGTACCCAGAGAAAAGAAAACACTAGGAGTTGCAAAACCTGTGCACGCATGCACGCATGCAAGAAGTGGGGAGCTTATTGAAGAGTTTAATTAAAAAGAAATAGAGGCTTCTGCACATGAGTTCTCGCTCTCTCTCTGAGAGAGGGGGGGGGGAAGTGCCTCTCTCTGTCTCTGTCTCTCTCTTTGCAAATGGCAGAGGAAGCTGGGAGCTGCAGGAGAAGTTTGCCGACCTGTGGACTAGAAGATCTCCAAGGTCTCTTCCAACTCTTTTGCTTTGTATTAGACATGTGTCTAGATAGAAATTTTCATCATAGAGACACTATCTCACCATTGCTCAACTTCAGATAAATATCAAAGTTTTCAATTAATGCATATGTCACAAGATAATTCTTAGTAAAAACAATGATCTATGAGGCACCAAATATATACCGTAAATGCCGGCGTATAAGACGACTTCCGCGAGCGCTGAAATCGGCGCCAAAGACGGGGGTCATCTTATACGCCGAGTCGTCTTATATGCCGGAAATACTGGTAGTTTCCGGCGTATAAGACGACGTTCTAGGAATGCAGCCCGGCTATAAAGATGGGGGTCGTCTTATACGCCGGGTCGCCTAATACGGCGGCATATACGGTATATGTTTGAAGATATTTATATTAGAATGAAATACTTGGTCACTATTTCACTTTGTACTATTTTTTGCAAGGCGTGTCTCCTTAAAGACTTTGAATGGATTTGGGCAGTATAGGTAGCCCTTGATTATGATGGCAATTGGGACTGGAATTTTCATCACTAAGTGATGTGATTATAAAGCAAGGGAGGCACAATGAGGGTGAGGAGGGTATGCAAATGGCTAGCATGTCATGAGCGCAAAGAGATAGGGAAAATGTAAGCGGGGTTGGAGGGGATGGTCACGGAGAATGTGTGAGAGGCATAAGTTAGGATGGGTGTGCGAGGAAGTGAAGGAATATATGAGAGGCACAGTGAAGGTCTGGAGGGTGCAGCATGATATGTAAGAAGTGCAGGTTGGGGAAGTTCTGTGAGGGTGCCTGAGATGAATTGCATGAGTCTAGGCGAGTGTAAGATGGTGTGTGAGAGGCATGGTGGGATCAGAAAGGGTGCATGGGGTTGCATGAGAAGCATGATTCAGGGAGGGTGCCTGACAGATGGTGCATAAGGGTGAAGCATGAGTTGGAAAGGGTGCACGGGATATGAGGCAGCTATGGTAAGGGTACATGAGTGGCTGTATGGCACGAGCTCGGAAAGGCTGGGGGAGGGTGCATGGATGTAGGTGATTTATTGCATTGACTTGCTATTTTCCCTGCCAGCTTCCCACTGACTTTCTGGGAAAGCCAGCAGAGAAGTGATCATGTGGTGCTGCAAACAGTTGTAAGTACAAATTGATTGCCAAGTGTCCAGATCATGATCATGTGACTGCAGAGGCTGGAACTCTGAGGACTGATTCTAACTACTACTGTTCAGCGCTATCATAATTTCAAATGGTTGTCGCTCAAGGACTATCTGTATTAGAAATGCAAGGGTTACTACACAGTATACAAAGCTCAATTCCCCTTCTGGTCTCCAATTTGTGCAATACTGATAAATATAAGTTGACATCAGATTTCATTACTAAATTATAGAGGAAAGCAGGAAAAGAAGGAAACAGACATAACATACCAGAGAATTACAGGGATTTGAAATGGTCTATCTTGCATTTGAAAAGTTAAAGCACGGATTTGATTTGCATAAAAATTGAAGGAAGTGAAAATACACAACGTCAATTAAATTAAAGCCCTCATACTTCTCCTTCTCTATATGAAACATTGCTAGATTCAGCGAAAACCAAATGGCTTCCATCTGCCACACTGTACGAATTGGAATTGTTGTTCTTTTGTAACACAAATAACAAATCTACCAAGGAAACCAAGGGCAATTTTAAATAGAACAATATTTGAGGTTATCCATATATGCAATTATTATTTATAAAAATTCATAAACTACAGCTAATCCTCAACTTACAATCACATTTGGGGCCAGAATGTTGCTTGTAACTCACAACAGTCATATGTTGAAGCTCCCACAAAACCAAACATCATTTTTATGGTGGTCATTAAGTGTATCATGTGGTTGTAACCGGCATGAAAGTTGGAAATTGTGATCACATGAATGTGACATGCTACAACCGGTCATAAACATGAGCCAATTGCCAAGTGCCCAAAATGCAGTCAGGTGGCTGAGGGCAGGGGAGCAACATTTTACAGAAGTGCTTTACAGGCCATGAAGCACCCCTTTCAAGGCCACGGTAAAACTATGAACAATTGTTAAACGCCTGATTATAAGTCAAGGACTCCCTTTATTCAACTTTTAGTGTTAATGATTTTATCATTTTATATCAATGATTTTATATGTGTTAGAAAGAAAGATCAGAAGAGACTGATGCCATGCAAGCATAAACATAACCATTAAAATAGAAATCAAACATAATGCACTCACCTGTATAACCTCTATCCCTCTTTTCCTGAGGAAACAAAAGGGGGGAAAAAGAAAATATATATATTAGGGAAATGAACAACCACTCATAAGTTTAACATCAGTAAAATAGTATTTGGAATAATTTTATACCTAAGTGTTTAAACTTTTAATTCAGCAGAAGAACTATTTTGATAATTTAAAACTTTTGTGGTAAATGTCTATACTATTTACTGATTTCTGACCAAGTTCTATTAAAATTAATGGCATTTAGTTTTGAGCAAAGTAAATATTTAATTAGAATATAATTTTATACTCAGAAGAGTTACAATTCAAGCATTTTACAATCTCAATTTCCAAAACAAAATATAATAAATATAACATCATAAAAACAAAATAATCTTTTTCAACTTCAAGGTCTGTTTAAACTACAGTTTGGTAAGAAATGAACAAAATTTTAAAATAGTTATTTCATTAGCTTGTTACAACTCATTATAACAGATACATATATTTCCAGGATTGCAAGGCTGTAACAGAAATCTTCACACATATGCAGAAATCTTCACACATATGAAGTCTCCCTGCTGTGGCCACATGATCCTGGAAACATATATCCTTGCTTTAATGAGTTGGAGTCAAGTGATACATTTGTTAGTGGAAGTTCTAAAGCACCTCTTCCATAGCAAATTTAAAGCATTGCACAGCCCTATATCCAAATTAATTAAACCCAACAAATAATATCTGAGGTATCATCTAGTCATAATTACTTTAAGAAATTAAATTTTCATAGATTCTTCCATACATTATCTCAAGCTTATATTTGATATTCCTAAAAATCAAATTGGTAATAAGAAGGCAAAAATGCAATCAATTCCAGAAATTCATATACTTTTCCCAAAAGCAGCTCAAAAGCAACTGAGAAGGAATTCGCAGGATAAATCTTTAAACTATAAGGAGTAAATAGTCCATGTTAGAAATATGAAATGACCGAAGGGAAACAGAAGCATAACAGCCAAAGAACGTGCTCTGGGGAATAGAAAGAGACCAACTAAAGTCAGGGAAACTATATCTGATTTTTTTTAAATTGCATATTTTAACCTATGTCATATTTTATGCTGCACCGAGTGTTAATCAAGCATGTCGATGTTGTTTTTCTTTTTAAATTGACTTTTGAACTGAAGAGATGGACCATTATATCATATTACTAGGGATGATAGTTTAATGATGTTTCTATTGCAAAAAGTAATCTTGCACTGCACTGACCCTCAACATCTTCATCAACGATTTGGACGAGGGGATAGATGGGGAACTCATCAAATTTGCAGTCGACACCAAGCTGGCAGGAATAGCCAACACTCCAGAAGACAGGCTTAAGATACAGGAGGATCTGGGCAGACTTGAACACTGGGCACTATCTAACAAAATGAAATTCAATGGTGAAAAAAGCAAGGTTCTACATTTAGGCAAGAAAAACCAAATGCACAAGTACAGCATAGGTGGCACCTTGCTCAATAGTAGTAACTGTGAGAGGGACCTCGGAGTCCTAGTAGACAATCACCTAAATATGAGCCAGCAGTGTGTTGCAGCTGCCAAAAAGGCCAACACAGTGCTAGGCTGCATTAACAGAGGGATAGAATCAAGATCACGTGAAGTGTTAATACTACTTTACAATGCCTTGGTAAGGCCACACTTGGAATACTGCATCCAGTTTTGGTCACCGCGATGTAAAAAAGATGTTGAGACTCTAGAAAAAGTACAGAGAAGAGCAACAAAGATGATTAGGGGACTGGAGGCTAAAGCATATAAGGAACGGCTGCTGGAATTGGGTATGTCTAGTTTAATGAAGAGAAGGACGAGGCGGGACATCATAGCAATGTTCCAATATTTCAGGGGCTGCCACAAAGAAGAGGGAGTCAAGCTATTTTCCAAAGCGCCTGAAGGCAGGACAAGAAGCAGTGGGTGGAAACTAATCAAGGAGAGAAGCAACCTAGAACTAAGGAGAAACTTCCTGACAGTGAGAACAATTAACCAGTGGAACAATCTGCCTCCAGAAGTGGTGAATGCTCCAACACTGGAAGTTTTTAAGAAGAGACTGGACAGCCATTTGTCCGAAATGGTATAGGGTTTCCTGCCTGAGCAGGGGGTTGGACTAGATGACCTCCAAGGTCCCTTCCAACTTTACTATTATTATTATTATTATATTTCCTTAAAGAAGGATCAAGAAGAAGTGACCAAATTATTCAGGGACTTGACAACTCTAAATGTCAGATTCTGTATAAAGCAGTTTTATATCTTTTCTACAGCCTTTTTTCTAGAAATATTGATATTAAGATTTAATCAGAAACAAAGTTTTATTAAAATACACTGGTTATATTTTAAAAACTTATTTTTATAAAGAGTGGTTTATTTACTTGCATCCCATCTTTATTTTTTTATAAATAACTCAAGGCGACAAACTCCTTCATCCTCCTATTTTCCCCACCTCAACCCTGTGACGTGAGTCAGGCTGAGAGAGTATGGACTGGTCCAAGCCCCAGCTGGCTTTCATGGCTAAGGCATGACTAGAATTCACGATCTCCCACTTTCAAGTCTGGTCCGTTTAACCACTGGACCAAATATTTACTCAAAGCATTTCTAATATACAAGGACACATCATGAGTAGTAATTTTTGCCAAGATTGATAGTGAAAGATGATCTGACCTTCACCTAATCAGGATTCTTTAATGCGTAATAGCATTCTAAATCCTTTTCCTCTTGAACTTGTGACACTTGCAGTCTTTCTGTCTTGGATTAGATTAAAAGGGCTTTGACAGGGCTTTTTTTCAGCAAGGCAGAAACCCTGTAGGAAATCCCACCCCCCACCCCTCAGTATTTAATGTCACAGTTTTTCATCCTGCAGGGAGCAGGTTAGGAAAGGGAGATTATAATAAAGACAACAAATTTAGAGAACCAGAACTCAATTTGTTGTCCTTTCAAATTTTATAACGGAATGAGATTAGTTAAAAGTCTTACAATGAAGGAATATTTTAATATAAAGTCTAAACCATAATCTCATTGATGGAAGACTTGGCTATTTAAAAAGGAAAGTCCATTTTTCTCTTACTATTAGAGCTTGTTACCTAAGCAATGCCAAAAAAAGAGCTCAAATTTGTGATAAATGAGATATGAAAAAAGAGGAATCAAAATAACTAATCATCCATTGCTTTTGGTAGTGGGATGTTTTGAACTAGATGTTTAGTTTCTTTCATTTTTCCTCCTCTGTCAACAACAGTTAAAAATACTTAAGGTAGCAATACTAATACTAATACCCACAGGATAGAACCAGTAATATCTTTAAGAGGTTCATATACAATCTACATGGCAGTATTCTGAAATTTTGTTAATACACTGAAACATTCCAGTGTTCTTCAGTAAATGAAATTAAAATGTTATTCTTTTAGAAGCTTGACCTAAAATGGTCATTCTTATACTTACTGGCTCCAAATTCATTTAATCAACATATTAGATTAAAAGGGTTTTGACAATATAAAGTCAGCAAGGCATAGAAATCTAAGAAATCTCTTAGAAGAAATAAGAAGTCATGAACTTTAGGAAATTATTTACTTGTTTATTTCTTTATAAAGTTTATCTAATCACCCAACCTGTAAAAAATACCACTGGGAAGTTCACAACAATACTATGATACAATACATTTAGAGGCTAAATAATTTATTGCTTCCTAAACCTATAGGTCAGTGATGGCGAACCTTTTAGAGACCCAGTGCCCAAACTGCAACCCAAAACCCACTTATTTATCACTGGGTGCCGGGTGGGCCTGGCCGCAGTGGTCATGGCAGACTGGGTGGATGGGGCCAGGGTGGTGGGGGCCAGTCCCTCGCTATCTCCGGGGCATGGCACGCATGCCCACAGAGAGGGCTCTGAGTGCCGCCTCTGGCACGCGTGCCATAGGTTCGCCACCACTGCTATAGGTTTTATTCTTATTTCTTTATTTGTTAAATTTATTTGCTACCTATCTTGCCCTGGGGCTATTCTAGGAGGCTTACAATAATAAAAAGGATTACACCAATAAAATAAAAGAAATGAAAAGCATGTAAACAAGTAACAATGAGAAATTCTTATGAAACAATAAGAATTAAGTCACTGCACAGATCTGGATCACATGAATCAGAATATTGAACTTCAAATATGAATGCCAGACATTAATTTCAGCCATGAAATTTTGTTACAGAAATGCACAGCATTTTTCAAACTTAGAATCTTCTTTCAGTTCTGCTCCTTCCAAAATAAGGAGAAAATATACAAGGTTGTCTCACTCTATTGCCAACCTGCAGCCAGTCGCTTTCACCATGTTTAGATTGTGGTCTCCTATACTTGTTTACATTTAACATGAGGACCGTGAGAAGTGTTGAGATTCCTATTTTCTTAAGAACATTCCAGAACTTAACACAATCAGCTTACAAACATATGAAAGAGTAGGTTCACACGATGTAAAGTTTTTTTATTTTTTAAGATATACAGACGATATATTTTAATATTTTATTTTCATTCAAACATAAAGATAAAATAAAAGTGATATAACTGAAAAAATTGAAAATTTTTTTTGCCGTGATTTATTCAACAAAGAATTAACATACGTCATTCGTTTCTGTGACCCATGTAGATATAATTTGTGCAGCTTTTTTCTAATGATAGTTTTATGTTTTGTGATATAAATACTGGTAAGAGCACTACTACTAGATCACTGGAAGTTTTTAAGAAGAGACTGGACGACCATTTGTCTGAAATGGGTTTCCTGCCTGAGCAGAGAGTTGGACTAGATGGCCTCCAAGGTTCCTTCCAACTTTATTACTATTACTATCTTCCTCCAAATGTGTTGGATTACAACTATTATTACTCTGGTTAATATAACATGTTGGTTAGTCCTGTAATTTATAATTTCGCTATGCAGCTGCATAAAAATGAGTAAGGATCTGCATCAAAATCATTATTCTTTTATAAATGGCAACACGAGGTTAGGAATAGGTGATTATCCAGGGCTATTACAAAGTAGGACACAAGCCAAACTTAAGTATGGGCAGAATTGTATAAAAGCAGCTACAGAGTTTCCAAAGTAGATGATTCATTGTACTACAAATACCACAAGCTGATGTGTTAATAGATCAAATGACTATGGTAAACTAAAAAAAAAAAATCAGAAGGAAAATGATAGGGGCCACTGTATAGCTATAAAGATGATAGCGTGCCTCAGTGGAAAATTTCCATTAATTGTAAGGAGTTACATAGCAATTAGTTTAATATGGTTCAAGATACGCTGTAAAAATAGCAAATAAGAGCAGTGCATAACTTAAGAGTCATTATCTTTGCCACAAATAGAGTAATTTAGCAGAAATGTGTTTGTCTCTCTTTAAAGGTTTTAAATGTCATTTATGGCAAATTAGCTATCATTTGGATAAGCATCCTAGCCATTCCTACCAAATAAAAATTACAGAAAGAAATGTCACAATAATATTTGGACTCTAGAAAAATAATAGAGCTATTACCTAAAATTCTGTTAGATAATCAAATCCAGAAAGCCTTTATTCTGTCTGATTTTGTTTTATTTGACATCTGAGACAGAACTATTACTGGGTTCATTCATATCACCAAGTCAAATTACGATTTGTTTGATTTTGGTTTCACGTTCTGTATGAATTTGGTGTTTGTGCCTTATTTATCAAATTACTTTTAAAACATGAAATGGATGACTGAACCAAAACAATATAGGTTTTTGGTTTCTTTTTCCTTTTAGAACAGGTACATTTTGAGGGGGAAAAATGACAACTATACTTTGCCTACGTAACCTAAAATAAGAGAAATATTTCAGAGTGACTATTCATAAATTAGTCTTAAAAGCCTGACTATGTTTACTTGTGATTAATTTATTAATCTAATATTCACATAAATGAGAGCTAAAAAGCCATGTAAATTGTAAAGCGGACGCCTTCCTCAATATAGTTTAAATATCATCCAAATTACTGTGATTATGTAAGACCAGGGCTTTTTTTCTCATAGAATGCCCAGACTGGAGTTCCAGCACCTTTTTTGGATGGAACCTTGTAGGATAGGCAAGGCGGGTTGTATGACGTGTGAGTTCCGCCCCCCCCTTTTTTTTTTAGAAAAAAAGCACTGTGTAAGACCATGCAAAATTTGTCTTTACTTGTAGTCTAAGTCAGTGATTCTTAAAGTGTTGTCTACAGAGATCCAAGATGGTCTGCCATATCTTCCTCCTACATTCTGCCTTCCCACATAGCCTCACAGTCAGCTAGTTTGCAAGAATGGATCAGTTACTAAAAACTGTTTCACTAAAAGCAAGAAAGTGATAATACAAGTAGCAACATGAGTACGTTTCAGCAATTTGAATTTTCAACAGGCACAGATCTGATTCTCAATCTATATGTACAGTGCTGTACTAAATGTAACTGTAAACTTGTACAAACAACTCAGAAGAAAAGTACAAATTATAAATACAATATGACTAATATAGGTTTTTACCAGACTGAAGTCCATCCATTCTTAGCCCCTTAGTATTTATGGGGTTTCTACTGAATATAATTCTTGCCCAACAGGTTTGTGTTACAAGATATTCCTATTCTGATATGAGTAAAATCATTTTTAAGTCCTTTAAAAATAGAAAATATGGTAAGGCATACATAAATGCAATGCCATTTTCTAATTTGCCAAATATATGAATTCTTGTGCTCTTAATGATGAGAGAGAGGATTGTTTGTTTAATTGAGTAGTCTCAGCCCTGGATTAACTATTAAGCAAAATAATCACATGCTTAGAACACCAAAGGAAGAAAGGTACTACTAAGTCTTTCCCCCATCTATCATGTCCCTAACTCTTTCACTGCCACACTCAACTTTAGTTGTTTTTTTATAATTGTCCATAATTGGTATTTAAAGAAGAGGTTTTTTTTAAAAAAGGGGTTACCTGTTAAAAGTTTGATTTGAAAATGTCATTGAATATTGCATTTATGTCTCCTGGTGTGAACATTTTGATTCTGTCAAGTGGCACCTCTATTGGCCTGTGTTTAGGGTATTAATTGGCCTTGACCCAGTCCTGGGCAGTCTCTATTTTTTCTAAATTCTCATTTGTGATCCAAAGTTGCTGATTTTAAGAAACAGTAGCCTGTAGCATTAGGGGTACTATAACACCTCAACTTATCTTACTCCTAATATTAATGTTCAGCAATGATGTTTTAAATTGCAAACAATATATCAATTCAACTGCTAGATAACTAAATTCATTATAGCAATATTTTTAACCTTAACAGACAGGGAGAAAGGGAAAGAAAGCATTCTTGGAAATCCAATGAAGAATACACATAGGAAAAAAAATTCACAAACCAAAGTGCTACGATCCATCAGATTAACCCCATTTAGGCACAATGCTAAATCATAATGTTCTTTTCATAAGAATCATCCGTCATCACATATTTTATATATATATCACTCCCCTCCTATAAAGCATCTGCAAGGTTAACACTATAGAATAAATAAACTTAAATATCACTTTTGCCCAAATTCAAATTCAAATTAAAGTTTAGAAAATAATTTCAGTTAATTGTAGTTAAAATTCATCAAAGTTTCAATCTAAATATCACATTGTACCATAGGTAATTTTTAACCAAAGTGAAACCTTCTAGTCTCCTTTTTATTGGCACATTGGATGATAATGGAAAGCAATTAAATCTCAACTTAAAGTCTTAATATGTAGTGAATGCAGTGCCTTGTAGAAGCAGGAAAAAAACTTCCATAGACCAACTGATGAAGCCTATCGCTGAAAAAAAAACTCAAATGAGTAGGCGGCATCTTGATGGCTACGAAGTTTCAGCATGCCAGTCGCAAACTGAAGAAACTTGGCAACCTCTGACCACAAACTGCTTTCTGTGAAGACACCTCCCTCAGATTTTGGGGGTAATTTTGTGAACTTCCTGGGGTTCAAAGCTGCAAGTTGTGGCAAGATTTTAACCATATTTTCTCTTATCTGGTTGCTAATACCTGTATGTGTAGGCAATGTTTATTTTTAGCTCAAAGCAAGAAAATAGAAAAAAAACCTACCAAATAATTAAGACATATAACTTAAGGATTTCTTTCTCCATAGAATAGAAAAAACAAAAAGCTATTATAATTTCTATTTAGCAGACATAGGATTTAAGGTTATCATTATTGCACCGTTCTCAATCCCAGGCAAGGTTACAAAACTCTTTTGGGAATTTTAAACAATTTTTATGTACCATTTTACCTTCATAGCTGTTCACCTGGAACATCTCTAAATATACAAGCTGTTAAATTTTGCGTCACAATGGTGCTTACATACTACCAAACCATTCTCCTCCTTTTACACACCATTCACATTTAAGCTGGGCAAATAAGAAAAATGACTACACATTACTAACACTGAAAAAACATTGCAAAAATAGATAAATTAGCTTTAGAAACTATAGAAAGCAATAGCCTCATTAACTTTGAGTGCAAAAAGCTTTCACAGCCACCTCAGTTGCTCCTAGACTGAAAATTACTCAACTAAAATCATCTCATGTTGACTAAACACATGTGGGAATTTTGTTGCCCCTGCACATGAGCTACCATGTTACTTTTTAGTAGCTAATACTACCTTAGATTCTCGGTTTCTCAACCATTCAGCTGACTTTGTATACTCCAGACTGTCTTTAATTTGCAGTAGTTAAATCTTCAGCTTTATGTTAAAATCAAACTGCCCTGAAGAATAATTTTAAAAAGGGCTCATTTTGGCCATCAAATGCAACCTCCTCTTCAATGCAGGAATCCATATTAAAACATCCAAGACACAAACTGACTTCTTCCTCTTAAATGAACCAAATTACGGGAAGCTTTTTCAAAATTTTGACAGATTTGCTTTCTTGCAAGTTAAACCCATTGTTTTACATCCTGCGCTCTGGAACAAGAGAGAAAGTCTTGACCTTCTTTTATGTAACATCCTTTCAGATATTTGAAAAATGCTGTCATATTCCACCAAGCATAAGAAAGCTAAGCTCTTTCCATTTCTTTTCATAGGTCTTTGTACTACTCTCCTGATCATCTTGGATGCCCTTCTCTGAACTGTTCTAATTTATTTGAATCCAACTTAAATTGTCATGCCCAGAATCGGGACAATACTCAGTGTGTGAATGTGTATTAAAAATAGAACTGTAATAGAGCAATTACTTCCTGTGATTTAGAAATTATACTTCCAAGTATGTAGGCTAAAATTGCTTTTGCTTCTTTGTAGTCACATCATGCTGCTAGTTACAATTAGCTATTGCTGAAAGAATGTTTCTTGCAAATATTATCAGGCTAGGTAATATTCCTACCCCATAATGGTATGTTTGATTTTTGCTTCCTAAGTGATAAACTTTACATGTCTCTTCAATTTGTTACTTTCGGCCATTTTCTTTATCAAAGTCATTTTGAATTTTGTCTTCTTACATATCAGATTTTTTTTATAATTCACAAGTTTAATAATTATCTCCATTTCTTCATGCAAATCAATCGTAGTTCATAAGATTATCATTTGAAAATTTTACTTTTCTGGCTCAATTATATTTATATAATTCAATATTTTCTCCCCAAACTTAGTAACTATAGTATACTGTATTTTAAAGAACCATTACCCTTATATTTCTAGCAAAATACTGTTTTTGACAATCCTTTTCTTAATAATAATAATAATAATAATAATAATAATAATAATAATAATAAAATAGTAAAGTTGGAAGGGACCTTGGAGCTCATCTAGTCCAACCCCCTGCTCAGGCAGAAAACTCTATACCATTTCGGACAAATGGCTGTCCAGTCCCTTCTTAAAAACTTCCAGTGTTGGAGCATTCACTGCTTCTGGAGGCAGATTGTTCCACTGGTTAATTGTTCTCACTGTCAGGAAGTTTCTCCTTAGTTCTAGGTTGCTTCTCTCCTTGATTAGTTTCCACCCACTGCTTCTTGTCCTGCCTTCAGGCGCTTTGGAAAATAGCTTGACTCCCTCTTCTTTGTGGCAGCCTGAGATATTGGAACACTGCTATCATGTCCCCCCTTGTCCTTCTCTTCGTTAAACTAGACATACCCAATTCCAGCAGCCGTTCCTTATATGCTTTAGCCTCCAGTCCCCTAATCATCTTTGTTGCTCTTCTCTGTACTCTTTCTAGTCTCAACATCTTTTTTACATCGCGGTGACCAAAACTGGATGCAGTATTCCAAGTGTGGCCTTACCAAGGCATTGTAAAGTGGTATTAACACTTCACGTGATCTTGATTCTATCCCTCTCTTAATGCAGCCTAGCACTGTGTTGGCCTTTTTTGGCAGCTGCAGCACACTGCTGGCTCATATTTAGGTGATTGTCCACTAGGACTCCGAGGTCCCTCTCACAGTTACTACTATTGAACAAGGTACCCCCTATACTATACCTGTGCATTTGGTTTTTCTTGCCTAAATGTAGAACCTTGCTTTTTTCACCACTGAATTTCGTTTTGTTAGATAGTGCCCAGTGTTCAAGTCTGTCCAGATAAATGTAATATTTGACAATAGGGTAAGCGTGATGATCTAGCTCCGGATTCAAAACACCGAATCCTCTCTCATCAATAGGTAACTGCATTTTCTGTAAATATATTCAGAATCAAAAAAAAAACATAAAATCTGTCAACAAAGAATTTATTTGTTGAAAATATTTTCCAAATATATAAATAAATTGAAATTCTTCTCAGAATATAAAGTAACCTGGGAATAATATTCATTTGAGAATGTTCAACTTCACCCAAAGGGTAAAGTTTAATGATTCCTATCTACCAAGTCTGAAGAAACTTCTATATATTTTGCTGAGTTATATAGTTTACTATACAAATACCTAAATATTTAATGGATTCCTCACAAGTATAGAATTGATATTCCTTAAATGGGTGGATAACCACATTTTCACACAAGTAACAATTTCAATTTGGACCACTTAATATCGTATACTATAGTTTTGTATTTCCTTAGAAATTCATAAAATTATTACAATAAAATCTTATAATATCATACAATGAGTCTTTCACTCTAAAGTGAAAGTTAATGGTATGTTTTCTCCTACTCTCTCATTATTTAGAGCAGTGGTTCTCAACCTGTGGGTCGGGCCCCATTTGGGGTAGAACGATCATTTCACGGGAGTCGCCAAACAACGCAGTCTGCCATTTTTTCCCCCTTTTCCTTAGCTGTGTACTCCCTTTTATTCTATTGGCTTTTGAAAGCCAATAGAATAGACTCTCTTGAATAGAGTCTAATTCTATTGGCTTTCAAAAGCCAATAGGAATTGTCCAGGCTGTCTCTGCGATGCTGAGCCCACCAAAAGTCCCATTCTGCAAATAGTGCTGCACCAGTTGAGTAGTCCTCGACTTACGACCGGTTGAGTAGTCCTCGACTTACGACCGGTTTGGGGGGGGTCGCGGCATTAAAAAGGTTGAGAACCACTGATTTAGAGGAACTAGACAAGGGTGTCTACTTTAGTTCTTGGTTTTTAATATCTCTGTGGAACTCTTGGCTCATACTATTAGACAACCCAGTTCTGAAGTAGTACAGAACTTAGTTGAATACAAATTGGTTTCATTTACAGGTTTATTAAACTTATATGCCATTCATCTCCCCAATTGAGTGACTCTGGATGGCTTACAGAATCTAAAAAGATAAATAAAAAACAATTACATTTTTAAAACTGCGCACATTAAAATTTTAAAGCAATGCAAAAAAAAAAAAAAAAACACCCAGAACCAACAAGATGCACAGTATGGGGGTAAGATCTTCTTACCCTGTCAACCACATCTAGCAGTGAGTGCCTCTCCCAAGCCAACCAGCAAAATCAAATTTTAATACCCTTCCGGAAGAATGGAAAATTCTTCCCTCAGTAGAGATGGAGGCCTCAGACACAACCTGTCCCCCGTTTTTTATGCTATTCTTGCATCACTCCCCCAGGAAGATGAAGACCATTTCATAGGGTCACCAGGGAGGCCACACTTAATGACCTACCTAGGAGAAAGGTTTTAGGAGCAACAACTCTCTGTCTACTCACCTAATGAACCTATTCAAATTAGGTGAGATGAGAAATGCAACCAGTCTGGAGAACATATACAGTGTCTCCCTAACCAACTTGCTCAGACCGAAGAAGCTACTTGGATAAGCAACAGAATGTGTCAAACCAAAAGAAAAGAAATCCAGTTGCCATGACTCAACTTCCAATGGTGTTATATGTGCCAGCCTAGAGGTTTCTGTGTGTGCCACTGCATTCTGCACCAGCTGTAGTTTCCAAATACTCCTCATGTCCCCTGTAGAGTGCATTGCAGTTATCCAACTGAGAAATGACATGGGCATGGAGTGATCATGCACAAGATCTCACAATCCAGATAAAGGTGTAGATGACATTCCTTTGTTTATTTCTAAACTTCACAGAACTATTCCAATGTCAATGCAAAAGATAAATGCCTTTAGTAAAAGAGCAGGATACTCCATTCATCCTGTAATTACACACTACTGTCGTGTTATTATTTTTCTGAAGAGTAAAGCGTGATGGGAATATAATAAGTATAATTTTCCTCATTAATAGTTGGGAGTTGGTCATCTTCCCTGAACAGTTGGTATACTGAACTTTTAGTTTTATGTTGAACATAACCCAAGAAGCCCTTTTGGTTTTCTTTCTAGCATATATTCATTAATCTTAACTAGCTGTGTATGCTTACCTTCCACATATCAGTTTCGAACTATGGGATTGTATAGCCTAGGTCAGGGGTAGGCAACCCAAAACACTTAAAGAGTCACTTGGACCCGTTTCCCACCAAAAACAAAACACTGGGAGCCGCAAAACCCTTTTGATATCGAAAATGAAGATAACACTGCATATATCCTTTTTTACCTTTATTATAGGTGTGTGTGTTTGTGTGGGGGGGGGTATTTGTGTGTGTGTATGTGTGTGTTTGTGTGTGTGTGTATATGTATATGTATGTATGTATGTGTATATATATATACACACACACACACACACACACACACAGGTTAAAAAAAGGATATATGCAGTGTTATCTTCATTTTAGATGTCAAAAGGGGCTCTCTCTCTCTCTCTGTCTCTCTCCCTCCCTCTCTATCTGCCCTTGGTCTACCACTCCTCTTCCCCCCCCTCTCTCTCTCCTCTCTCTCTCTCTCCCTCCCTCTCTCTCTTTCTCTCTCTCTCTTTCTCCCCCCCCCCTCCTATCTGCTGCTCACCTGGCAAGCTTCAAGCTGTTGTCCAATAAGATCAGGGGTAGGCAACCTCGTCTCTTTTATGACTCATGGACTTCAACTCCCAGAATTCCTGCGTCAGCCTAGCTGGGCTAGCTAGCTCTCTCCTGCCCTTCCTGCTTCCTGCTGAGACGCAGCAAAGGGAGGAGCTCCGCCCAGTAAGCTTTTCAGCTCCTTGGAGAACATGTGAGTACACTCTCTTTTACACATACACACACACACACACACACACACAACACAAACACACACACACACAGAGAGAGAGAGAGAGAGAGAGACTGAAGCAGGGAAGCGCAATTGCCTCTCTCTGTCTCTCTCTCTCTCTGCAAAGGCAGAGGAGGCTGGGAGCCACAGGGGAAGGCTCAAAGAGCCGCATGCGGCTCCGGAGCCGCAGGTTGCCGACCTGTGGCCTAGGTACTTCTTCTGTGGGTCCTTTATAGTTTTTAGAACTTTACTAAAATTGTGAGAATCACTCTGTCTGTCCTCCATTTTTCCTCTTCATTGGAATTGTCTACAACTGTCTATCTAGTACAGGTAGTCCTCATCTTATGACCACACTTGAGCCCAAAATTTCTGTTACTAAGTGAGAAATTTGTTATGTGAGTTTTGACCCATTTTATGACCTTTCTTACCACATTACGTGAATCATTGTGGTTAAGTTAGTAACGTGGTTAAGTGAATCTAGATTCTCCATTGACTCTGCTTGTCAGAAGGTCGCAAAAGGCAATCACATGACACTACAACCTTCATAAATACATGACAGTTGCCAAGCATCTGAATTTGATCATGTGATAACAGTAATTCTGCAAGGGTTGTTAAGTGTGAAAAACTGTTATAAGTCATTTTTTTTCAATGCTATGGTAACTTTGAACGATCACTAAATGAGCTGTTATAAGTCAAGGACTACCTGTATCTCCTATTTTTGGAATTTGCACCTAACCTTTCCTGTTTCCGTTACTTTTTTCAGCCATAGGATCTTAACACTGATCTACTAAAATCCACTTTTTTGAAGTCAAGATATATATGACTTAGTTTAGTTTCCTTTAAAATCAAGAGCCGAGGTGGCGCAGCAGTTAGAGTGCAGTACTGCAGGCCACTTTAGCTGACTGTGTTCAGCAGGTCAGCGGTTCAAATCTCACCGGCTCAAGGTTGACTCAGCCTTCCATCCTTCCGGGGTAGGTAAAATGAGGACCCAGATTGTTGGGGGCAATGTAAATAAATAAATATATATATATATATATATATATATATATATATATATATATATATATATTTTGCTTACTGGTGTACACCGCTTAGAGAGTGCTTGCACTTAAAGCGGTATATAAGTCTCATAAATAAATAAATAAATAAATAAATAAGAACTTCAACATTACATGATCTTTTCCCCTCAATGTTGTTGCTATTTCCAATTCTAAAAATAAGTTTTTCCTATTGATTAGCATCAAGACAAGTGTAGCTGATTCTTTTAGTCCCCCTCCACTTTCTGAAGGAGAAAATTATATACAAGAAAAGTCAGTTATTAAAAGTTATTTAATTTGTATGTTTTTTCTTGTTTTTGTTTTTTTAACCCTGTATTCAGCTCTGGGAAGGAGGGGGGAAGGTTATGGGTGGAGGGAGGGGGGAGATATTTTATTGTATAAAGTTTATAAAAATTTCAATTTAAAAAAAGAAAAAGAAAAGTCAGTAATTTCCTGGAAGGTTCATCCTTAGTAGAGTTTATCTTCCAACATATGGTAGGGGAATTAAACTCTCTCATTATAGCGGGAGAAAATGAACCATGTCCTCTCTCCATAACTTTAATTTAATTACTCCTTAAGAGTTCTATAAATGCCCTGGTTGCATTCTTATGAGTCAATTAGAGGCCTCCAAACTTAGAATGAACAAAGCATAGAGCAGTGGTTCTCAACCTTTCTAATGCCGTGACCCCATAATACAGTTCCCCATGTTGTGGTGACCCCCAAGTGGGTGTGGCTACCAATAAGAGGGAGTAGGACAGCTAGGGAAAAGGGAACAAAATGGTGGACAGCATGGTTTGGCGACCCCCATGAAATGATTGTTCGACCCCAAATGGGGTCCCGACCCACAGGTTGAGAACCACTGGCATAGAGGAAAACAGTAGAAATGCTGATTGTAGCAAAGCAAATAAGTAAAATGACCTTTATTTCCATCTGCCAAATACTCCAGCAGGTTTGGATAATTGAGAAAATAAGAAACAAATTCAGCAACATATGTCTTCCGTATGATTATTGAAGTTATTGTACAGCTTATTTTTTCTGCATATCGGAGAGGTGTGACAGAGAAAGTAGGAAAACATAATTCTTTTTAATTTTTGTTTTTATTAAAAAAATACAAAGGAAGGAAGGAAGGAAGGAAGGAAGGAAGGAAGGAAGGAAGGAAGGAAGGAAGGAAGGAAGGATCCAGATAAACAAAAACACACAAGGCATGTATAAATAAATATACATACATAAAAGTTATGTGTAAGTATTTAAATGAATAGTAGCCATATTTCATTACTATTATCCATATGTAATACATATCAGTGATATTTTGCCTTAAATATTTCTGTGTTGATAGAGGTTCTCAAACTGTGGACTTTTCCCCCATCCAGAGCAACAAACAATTTAGAAAGGAATCACAACTTTTTTTTACAAAAATTGCAATCTTGTACAAGCAAAGGGGAAAGTCTGTCAGAATCTGCTCTCAGTTTGCTTAGGCAAGCCCACAACTGGCCTATGCAGGCAAAATAGAAAGTAAAGCCAGAGCAAGTAGTTAAATATATGAATCTAGTTTTCTAGTAATCAATTATTTATTCATGGAGAGTCCCACAAATTCATTTATAATTTAGAGAATCACAGTCTCACAAAGATTGCAAACTCCCTATATTACAGGAGAAAAATGATCAACCAGGTATTCAGGCTACAATCCTAGGCAGATGATAGAAAGAAACTTAAAGACAACTCTCAACAGGTAAATACATACATCTTAATATTGTAGACCTTTGCACACATAGTTGCGTTTTGAATGTCCACCGCTGGGCACAATTTTTACATGAACTTACATTATAGCGTCTTATACAATATTACCTTTCCTTGGTTCTTCCTTCATCTCATGTTCTACAATCAACATACCAAAATGACAAACTCTTATTCAGACACTGTTCTGTACAATGCACAAAATGAACTGGATCCTACAATATTCTCTAACCCAGTGCTTCTCAATGTTTGTGTGATGGCGACCCCAGTCACACAAACGTTCTGCGCATGCGCCGGGCCGCGCGCATGGGGGCGGGCCCCCCACGCGCGGCGTGCATGCGCGGCGCCCCCATGTGCGGTGCGCGTGCATGGCGCCGCCATGCGCGGTGCGCGTGCACGGGGCTCCCCCCATGTGCAGCGTGTGTGCACGGTGCCGCCCCATGCGCGGCACGCATGCGCGGCGGCGCCCTCATGTGCGGCGCGCGTGCACAGCACCGCGAAAAATGGCGGATCGCCGCCTTTGGCGACCCCCCAAAAATGGGCGATCGACCCCAAATGGGGTCGCGACCCATAGGTTGAGAACCGCTGCTCTAACCTAAGGAGTTAGGAAAACACAATAATTAGCTGATAAACCTGGATAGTTTCTGTCTCCCCCCCCCATGAGTCTAGATACTTAACAGAAAATTAACAGAAGAAAGCAATCAAGAGCCTGAAATGTACACCCTTGCTTGTTTATCTCATTTTTTCAATTTGGATTATTCTTGTATCCTAATGCTGTCAAGCTTTAAACTTGGCATAAATGAAATTAAATGCTCTACATCTAACAGAGGTAAGGAAAACCAAGGCAACTGTCTCTTTGTCAATAACAAGTATTATTGGGAGAGTTAGTCAATAAAATAATATTAGACTGTTACTTTTTAACTTTAAGGAAGAAAATATACGACAGGAAAAGGGTTATGTGCCAGATCTCCCATGAAACAATGCCCTTTGTGCAACAGTGTACATTGAGGGCAACAGACTAATAAGGAAGTAACTGCTTCAGAGTAAGCAGAAAAGAGCAGTGAGCATAATGAGAGCAAAGTTACTAAGTTTTGTTTGCGCCATAGTTTCCTGTTACTACAATGCAGTAGTAATATTGGAAGACTGAATGGAGACATTAAAATTGTAGTCAATTTGTCCTTAATAGGAAACAGAGAACTATGTACCAATTTATTTAGTGCCATTGAATAACAATACTACTTATTTTCTTCAATGAATGGAAACTATTGGTTTGGGTGTAGGCAAATTTGTTTCACTTGCTGGAAGCACAATTGTTTTACTTATAAAACTGAGGGTTTAAGATAAATATGAAACTGCTATGATCTAATATTTTTAATTTATTAAATAAAGATCCTATCCTTATAAATGCAAAGATTCTCAGGGCACAATACTATCCATATAACAGTAACAAGCACACATTTATTTTGACCTATCTACACAGCTCAATGGACATAAAATGCAAGAGAAAAATCAGATTCTCAAAGAGATTATTTCTCAGGAGGAAATGGGGAAAGAGAAATGATCTAACATCACTACTCCACCAACCCACAAGAGCTAATAGTGGCCAATAGTCCAGCAATGTAAATTTAGAGAACTAGTTGAATTGTAGCCAATATATTAATGCAGGCTAATTCTGCTGACAGCTGACTGCCAGCAGTTCGGCAGTTCAATTCTCACCAGCTCAAGGTTGATTCAGCCTTTCATCCTTCCGAGGTTGCTAAAATGAGGACCCAGGGCGCAATGGGCTGACTCTGTAAACCGCTTAGAGAAGGCTGTAAAGCACTATAAAGTGGTGTATAAATCTAAGTGCTAATGCTATATTCCTCTACATTAAACTTTCTCCCTCTCTTTTCTTTTTTGCTTTGATAAAAATGAAAGCTGTGACTCATCCTACCAGGCTGGCATACAACTCAATACAAGCAATATCTCCAAAAGGAGCTGCTGGTGCTACCTTTCCTTGCTTTGGGAATTTTGGCCACTGAATACTGAACAGTGTATGATACACAGATATTTTTTTTCTAAATGTGAACTTGCAGTCCCAAAATACATCTCATGAAACTCCAGTTATTCTGGGTGTACTAAAGGTGATGTGCTCTGAAAAATCAACTTCTAAGCACCAAAATAAGCTTTGGGAACTAAAATATTCTCTGGCACAATTATATGGTACATAATAAATATTTCATAATATATTTTCTCTTTATCATTTTATAATTGGACTTAATCATTTACTAGCATGTTGATAAATGACAAGATTAGACGTGACAGAGTCAATCTTGGATACTCCTCAAACGTAAGAATATCATTGACCATGAAGAACTATAGTGAACTCCAACATATCTGAAGTTGCATTGTCATTCCCACTTTTGAAAAGAATAAAATTGGCTTTTCATTTATGCAGAAAAGATTAAAATATTTAAAGCAATAGACCAATCTTCAGCTACTTTATTTCAAAACAGAAAACTAGCAACTTGTTCTCCCTGCCCCACGATATGGATAAAAAAATCAGTCAAATTGTTTCAAAAACAGAATATCCAAGTATACCTAGTTGTCAATTTGATTCATGAACTCCTGTACGACAGCTGCAGGATTAGCTAAATAATTACAGTCTCACCCAAATTTTTTCATGCATAGAGGAGCTATCCCAAAAGGCAGCTGCTTGTCATCTTCACAAGATAACTTCTGAGGTTTCATAGACATAAAACTGGTATGCATCACTTTAGCCGCTGTTTATCCATGCTCTACAGAATATACCCCAACCTAATGTGTGTGCATAGCATGCTAAACCATAAACTACTATCAACCACATTGACAAGCAATATACTAAATCATAAACAAACAAATCACGTTTTGGTTTAGCATGTGTATGAACCAAGTTAAAGACTTAATGGGACATAAAAGTTATAGCATTTGCTC
Organism: Crotalus tigris; assembly: GCF_016545835.1. Classification (NCBI taxonomy): domain Eukaryota; kingdom Metazoa; phylum Chordata; class Lepidosauria; order Squamata; family Viperidae; genus Crotalus; species Crotalus tigris. The sequence goes on along the minus strand of NW_024097902.1, from coordinate 738,692 downwards.
AATTCTTTTCAGAAAGTTATATACAGGCAGTCCTCAATTTACAACCATTCAATTAGTAACAATTTGAAGTTACATGGAAAAAGTATGATCAATCCTCATACTTATAACCATTGCAGCATTCATAATCATGTGATCAAAATTTGGTTGCTTGGCTCCTGGCATGCATTTATAATGGCTGCAGCATCGAGTCATATGATCACAATTTGCAACTTTCCCAGTCAGCTTCTGTCAAGCAAAGTCAATGGGAAAAGCCAGATTGGCTTAACAATTGCGTGATTCACTTAAAAATTGTAGCAATTCGCATAACAACTGTTGCAAAAAATGTCATAAAACCATATGCAACTCACTTAATAACTGTTTTGTTTAGCAGTGGAAAATCTGGTCCCAATTGTGGTTATAGTTCGAGAACAATCTGTATTGCACATTGCATAAATATTGTACTAGGAAAGGTGGAAATGAGGCACGTGTCCACCCTTAGCTACAGCAATTGCTCGATGTTAAAAAATTAATTCATAGAAGAAATAGGCTTTTTTAGGTTCCCCAAAATGACATTAGCCCTGACAATTTGGTAAAGAAATAATGCCTTGAAAAATATTAAACAAAAAATCATACAGTAGTATTTTTAATTTAGTTTAGAAGACTGCTATATACCATACCCTATCCTAGCATAAAATTTCATCTCCCATAATTCTGTCATTTAGGGCACCAACATGGGGAATGCTGATACACTTTTAGCATTCGAGTCACCTGCCTGAGATTTTTAGAAAATCAACTTTAACACAAAACACTAAGTTCTGGACATTGCATAATGCCAACAACTCACTTTCTCACTTTTGCCAATGAAATGCCATATGTTCTTTTATTAGCTAAAAATATTAAAGAATGACACAATAATGGCTTTCAAAAGTTGTCTGCGGGCTTTAACTTTAAATATAACAGTAGAACATTCCAGCTAATGTCTTTTATTTTTACAAACTAATTATTAATGATTTCTAGCTGTTCTGAAGTCACATAGGAAACAATGTCTATTGAATCAGACCACAGGTCCAGAAGGTCATTATTGGTCTGCCAATCTGTTTGATTTACTGATTTCCAGGTCTGCTGGACTACCATTCCCATCTCCTTTCATTCTTGCTGGATGTATGGGCATGGTCTACTGTATCTTGGGGTCATCTGATTGAAAAACTGCTTATACACAAATCAGCAATGGTTTCCTAGATTTTCAGACAGGACCCATTCCTGACCAATGACACAAGCTGACCTTGGATTTTTTAATATGTGTTTTACCACATAGTCCCGACATATGTTTCTGCTAACAGAACACTTGTCAATTTGATGTCCATGTAAACTAATTAGCTGACATACTACTTTCCTATGTTCTTTTAATGACAAGTAAGAAACAAGTTTCCACTGATGACAAGTAAGAAACAAGTTTCCACTGATCAATCAATAATTTCAGGAGAAACTGGTAGAATACAAGCTTTCTTTCAAAAGTATTGGTTGCATGTACAGGCATTACATTCAATGTAGGCTTTTTCATGTTGAATTGTTAATAGTAGCAAAAAAAATCAAGGACAATTGTATTCAATTTATTTATCAAACACTGCATAAAATATGCAAGTCAGTCAAATCGTAACTGCAGGTCATCTTCCTACTTGTAAAAAACTGTGGCAATCAAGGACAAAATCTATGATCCACTTTCTCTGCAGCAGGAACTATTCTGTCATTTTATAAATGACATACTTTAGTACCTCAGGGACTATCCTTAAAATGTACACTACACAAAAAACAAAAATAGTTTTCTTTTTCAAAAACTGTTCTTACAAGAATAGATAGCTGTCTTTCACTTAATTTTTTTATTGCCCTTAATAAGACTAAAACTTAGTAACATTTTAAGTAATGTTTTGTTAGGGTAAATTTATTTTCTCAGTCCAAGAGAGTGCTATATACCATAAAATGTCTGTTTGATAAATAAAACAAGGGCTACAAGAATTAACAATTCCCTAATAGCACTTTTTTATTTTCCTTCTTACATGAAATTTTTCTAAGAATTTCAAAATGCAAAGCCTCACTATCTTTATAATAATCCAGTACTTATATTAGCTTAAAAGATACTAAATATGTAAGAAACAAATCATATGACGCCACTGCTTGTTGAAATATTTAATGAATAAATGAGAACAGATTGGGATCATGCACCATATTATATCAAAACTTTAAAAAAAGCATTTCAAGGCCTAGTATAATGTACGAATCACATGTGTATAGGTAGTCCTCATCACAGGACTGTATTGGAGCCTGTTCATTATGGATCATGACAGCTGTTAAGTGAGGTGGCCTTCTTTGACAATGCACACCAGCTGCTCTCCAAGGCTGCTAAACACACAAGTCATTAAGCAGAGCACGGGGTGCCTCAAGGTGGGGAAGGCCCTGGGAGACCTAGCGTAGGCCCAGGCTTGCCTGCCCTCTGCCTCCCAAGGCCTCCACAAGGGCTATTAGAATATTAAAAGGAATAGTAATAGAATCTTAAAAGTATGATTAGAGATTCTCTCTCCTGTCTTATATCAAAGAAAATCAAGGCAAGGCAATCTGGAGGTTTTTTTTCTCGCTCACTTTTCCCTTCAGGTTAATTTAAGCTGGTGTTTAGAAAATGGATGTTGAACGTCTTCTTCAAGACCATCTCTATATTCCTTTGCGTATGACACCCCTACTCATACTTTCATTTAACTATCTTGCCTTTTTCCCAGTGACAAAAAGTCCAAAAACCTATTTCTTGACCCGTTTTCTTTGTGCTTCTGTCTATCTGATAGTAATCCAAATATCATCTATGAATTTGCCTACTCAGAAAGGAGATTGTAGCTTGAGTTACCTCTAGAATATAGTCTTTGCCATATTCATTCATTATTTGCCATATTCATCATTCTATTTTCTAAATAGAAGCAACAACATAATTGGAATGCAAGATGGCATCACAAAAGAGAATCTATATACGTAGGGAAGCTAATTCTTTTGTTATCTGTAAATCTTCTCCTAAAATGCTTACCTAAGCTGTTCTTTTTTTCCATTGAACATTACCTATTCCTGACTGTCTCTCTTCACAAAGAAACATTCTTTCCCCAGTTCTGTTTATCTATTTAAATAATCAAGTCAATTGGAACTACACACACGCATACAGAAATCACAGAACACATAAACTAGCTTGGGGAAAAAATGGAAAAATGAATGGAAAGAAAATCACCGTTGTCATGAATTAAATGAAGAGACTACCACGTAAGAAGATCATCTAAGACAGTGAAAAGAGCCCCAGTAAATTTTTCCTGACTAGAAAACATTGCAAATTTTAGAATTATGATCTTAGTGCTTTCTATAAAGCTTAGCTAATCAAGATACCAACACATTTATTAGAATTCATTCCTGGCTTTAATACAAAAATTGAACAAACCAAATTAACATCTAGAATAAGATTTCTCAGGATTTTAAAACTTTATTAGAACATAGTTGTTTATCCCTTCTACTGAAAATATCTGAATATTAGCAAAGCAGCATGTCCTTAAATGTGCTTAATATTAACTTTGGAATCTAAAGTAAACTCTTATTTGGCGCTAGGCAAAGATCTAACAAAGAACTATTAAACCTATTAGAAATAGTGTTCTTTCCTTGTTTTATCATTTCAATGGTACTTTTCAATATTAAAATTTTATCATTCTTATCTCTATAGTTTTTGGCCTGCTTGTTCCTATAAAATGAGTTGTGCGATTTAGCAAAACATTTGGGCACAAAGTAACTTTAAAAATGGTTTTCTTATATCACATTTATAAGAATATTATAATTACCATAAAAACTTCAAGACTGTTGAGTAAGATAAAATTACAACAAATGGGATTTTATCCATGAATAGTAGCATACAAATTTTGTCTATTATATCTGATGTCTGCTAAACCAATGTTCATTAAATCTAGGGCAATGTGTCAAAGATGACACACAACAATATTTTGAGTCACATGCCAGCATTTACCAACAACCAACAACTATTCTGATTTTATTGAGATTTATTATAATATATACACAATGAAAATAACGATTAAAAGAGGTGCAGGATAAAAAAGGAAAAAAAGCATTGACTTTCAACTCTTTCCAATACAGTGAAATACTATGATTATAACCTCCAGTTTTTGGATTCCATTTAGTTATTAAAGGCTATTTCAATAGCTATACAATTATTCAACCTTCAATATAAAGTCTTGTTTCTTTTTTATTATTTCCTTTGGAAACAATTTTCCAATGGAAACAGGACCAAATAAAATCTTTCTTTAAAACAATTTACATTGCCATCTCAACCAGATTCATTTTTCCTCCATCTATTTTTCCTATTGTGAGAAATAGTATTTTTATTTGCACTTATTAGATTGTCTGCACTATCATCATATATAGTAGCAAAATTCTTTTAGATTCTTTCACCAACAGTCATAAAGGGAAAAAAAACTGATTCCAATTTTGTGTTCTTTTTAAAACTCGAAACATTTCTTTAAAATAATCATCTTTATAGTTACATTATAATCCCTTATTGACTTCCCATTGCTCAACTATAAAAAAGATAGAAAAACCCTTTCCTTTTTCGTTTAAACATACATTTTAAGTTCTATTATTCTCGACTATTCTTGGCTATATAGCTATTCCCAAAATCATGCCCCATTCTTGTGTAATTTGTAGAGGCTGCAAAGGCCACACAAATGGTGTTTGCTCTTGTGCAGCCTCTGGCCCTTCTGGAAGTCACACAAGAGGGCTGTGTTCTCTTGTGTGACTGGCCTTCGGAGTTTTGGAAATCAGAGAACAGGATCTGTTTTTCTATGGATTTTGGAGGCTGCAGAGGCCATGGGAAAGCATTCTCCAAAGCTGCTTCAAGAACAAAGGTCTGGTGCAACCTGGAGCAGAGCCTTGGGTAAACCACAGCGGTTGGTCAACATAAAGACGACACTACCTGAACATAAGCATTGAACCCTGGTTCTTAGGGACACTGGACCATTGGACAATCACACAGTGGGATATAGCACAAAGTGGCCTTTTTCAGTAGTGGTGATACTAGGGTGAAAGTCGAGACTCAGGCCTCTACTTCAGGCCCAGCCTTGGTTTTACCAAGTGCTGCTGTTCAAGGTGGCACGGAAAGGGGAAAGATAGAAAATTGTTTCTCTTCTATTCAGTGTGTGTGTAAGAGAGAGTGTGTGAGTGAGTGAGTGAGTGTGTGTGTGTGTGTGTGAGAGAGAGAGAGAGAGAGAAACAGACAGACAGACAGACAATCAAAGTAAAGTTTGGCACTTTGATTTTTTGACATGCCAAATCCAAAAGGTATGCCATTACTGATCTAGTGAGTCCTGCCAAATTTAAATTTATATATATAAGTGGAATATTAACAAGATACTACCACAACCAGTGCCAAGGAAGCAATTAGGAAAAAAGGGCTTCTTCCCAAAAACAGAAACTTCACACTGAGAATTTTTTTAAAAAAATAACCAAGGTATACAATAATTGTGAAATTATCAAACTATTTTTCAATCTTCACAACTTTAAAATGTGTGGACTTCAACTCCCAGAATTCTCTAGCTAGCATGTTGACTGTGGGAACTGTCAGAGTTGAAGTTCACACATCTTAAAGTTATCAGGACTGAGAAACGCTGATCTACAGAACTAAAGGGAAAAAAATAAGATGTTGTGAAATATCACACTAATATTAATATTATTTAATAAATCAAAAGCAGAAAATCTTGTAGTATAACTGGTTGGCAAAGGAATTCTAAAGGAAAATAAAGATGTAGGGAAACTAAATTTCATTTTGTTTTCACTGTAAATCCGTGCTGTAATAGATATTTTTGAGATGAGTCTTAGGAATAGTACCATTGAGAGGGCACCGAGGCTATCTAAACCAAATACTTACAAAAAATTGGAGTTCAAATTAAAGCACACAAAGATTCTGTTTCAATATCTCCTATGAATAAAAGCTCATAATTTCTTAAAGTAATTGATCCCATTATTCAAATCCTTCATTAAGAAATATTTTCTAAAATTAAAAAAAAAAATCTGTCTTCCTACAATTTAGGATTATTAGTCCACCATCTGCTGGGATGACAAAGGAGGAGTTTGAACCTGTAACAACCTCCCTCAAACTTCTATTCTTAAAGTTACACACACACAGTTTCCACAAACCTTCCTACTGACCTTAATCTATTCAGATTAATTTGAATCTTCTTAAAGTGTTTTGCCCAAAATTGAACGCAGTATTCTAGGTCATATCAACAAGTATAGAGTAAAATATTTTCTATTAATTGGAAAGTATTTTTTGCAGTCTAATGTCAAGTACACATTTTATCACAGCATTCAGCTTGTAATCAATTATAATTTCAAGCTCTTTAATATAAATTCTGTTGCTAAGTATTCTAATTATGTATTAGATTTCCCTCCCCCCAAAGCAAAAAAATTCTAAGGTTTAACAGAGGTAAGTGCAAATGTTATTTTCAATTAATTTCTTCAAACTGTTAAGTTTGATATTTTCTAGGGTAGTTCTACTATCCCATTTCTAGTAATCTGCAAATGTTATAAGCATACATTTCAGTTTCTCTTCCATGTCATTAATATACAGTAATAGGCCCCAAACCCAAACTTGTTCTTGTTGTGTCCTCCAGTTTGAAACATGAATCAGATATAAGCACTTTTTGAATGCCATTTTTAAGCCAGTGGGTGATATATAGTCCAATATTTTAGGGAGACTAATGTTTGTCTCTTCTTTTACTTTCCCTCTTAAAACAAACATTTATGAATTCAAATACATTCATCTCCTATACAGATGTATTCATAATTTATAGTAAAAAATATTTGTTAGATTTAGATATACTGAATGGGTTTTATTTTTGTTAATACAAATAAACATATCTGGAAGTACTAATAATTAAAATTATGTCTGGATAAAATCCATACAGCCTCAGTTATTATCTGTAGTAAATGCATATTTGCTGTTGGTTTTAAACAAACAATTTTGATTTGCAGAATTTAGCTGATCAAAAAAGATAATGATTTCAGAAAAAAGCAACAACTACCAATAATGGGTTATCATAAATACCAGCTTTGTTTAATAGCTGTTTGGCACTTAGTCACTTAGATGACATGGGAGGTACAGAAATATAATAAATGAACCTACAGATGGAGAATTTCCTATTTAACCAGTCAGAAATTTCCCAAGTATCCTGGTAACACTACTATCTGTAAGAGGATGATTCTATGAAAAATCTCAATAGCTTTTGCTATATAGCAAAACAACTAGCTCATTCATCCAGTCCCAATAAGTCCCAACCAGAAACAAAAATCTTTCTTAGTTTTATAATTAACAAGGTCTGAAAGCTTGAACTCAAAATAACCTAACAGAGCCAGGGGAGGATGGGAAAGAACATGGATTGAACATGGATTTTGAATTTTGTAGTATTTAATTGAAAAAAATGCTAATCTTTAGGCCTATCTTAACTCAGGCATATGATTTTAGTACTGCATTTACAAGGAAAAGAAAAATATCATCAAAAGGATGCAAGTTATCTTTTAAAAAAGCAAAACTGAGGAGGGGGAGATATGAGTAAACAATTGTACAATGTTTCTTCAAAAACAGTTCTATGGAAAGCCTAACTTTCCAATTTGTTTACTGATTCTTTCAAAGTGAAGGAACCTGCTTTTATGGATCAATTTACGATACAGTATTTTAGCCTGGCAAAGAAAATTCAAAAACAGCAAAGAAAAAAAAAGGTGGATATAACTTTCCTCGGTATGTTATTTCAAACATGCACTGCCTGCAATGCACTTTACATCACTCCTAAAGCTTCACATTATACAGGTAGTCCTTGACTTACAACAGTTCATTTAGTGACTGTTCAAAGTTACAACAGTGCTGAAAAAAGTCTTGTGACTGTTTTTCACATGACTATTGCAGCATTTTCAGTCGTGATCAAAATTCAGTTGCAAATGACTCATATTTATGATGGTTGCAGTGTCCCAGGGCAACGTGATCACCTTTTGCAACCTTCTGACAAGCAAAGTCAATGGGGAAACCAGGTTCGCTTAATACCCATATTACTAACTTAACAATTGTGGTGATTCACTTAACAATTGTGGCAAGAAAGGTCATAAAATGGGGCAAAATTCACTTAACAAATGTTTCACTTGGCAACAGAAATTTTGGGCTCAATCGTGGACATAAGTGGACTACCTGATAGGTCCATCAAGTGAAACCAATGAAATTGAAAGCTTTTCACACTCTCCCTGGATCTTTTCCTTAATAATCTGGCATTTTTCCACACAGCTGAATGCCCCAAGTGACAATATTTAGGTTTTCCAGCCAACCTACTTCAAAACTATGCTGGCTGGTGATTATGGTAGTCCAAAACATTAACCCAGGTAGAATTTATGCACACTTTGATACCTTAGTTAGAAATAGCCATGTTTTTTTACACCACCCTGAGTTTCATAACTGGGTGGCACTGAAATGTGTTAAATAGATAATTAAGTTCAGTATTTGTCCAAGACAGAAGCAGAAGCTGGATTTCCAACTTTCCGAGCCCTGGAAAAAAGGGCAGTGAGATATACACCCGCAAGCAGCTAATCTAAGATTCCAATCCTTACCTGCAAAGATCTGCAAAGGCTTGGAAATTGAGCTTCTTGATTTTCTTCTCGCTCAGCCAATAACCAACCCTTTTCCCTTTCAAGAAGGTCTGCATCGTGTTACCACTTCAGCAGAGCATGCCGTTCTTCTGAAAATAGAAGAATCAGGAAGGACCCCCGCTCGCCAAGGATGCCGACACCTACTCCGAAGTAATTACGGCAGTTAAGAGGACACCCTTTCAGTTTCCAAAAAAAGCCTCGAACTAGGAAAAAAGCGAAGAGGGGGCCCAGTTCTTCAGCATTTCACCAAGAGGCGGCTTTGGGGGAAAGCAACCACGAGCCTTGGCCGAAGCGGAGAGGTAGGGATGGAAGAGAAGAGGAACCTCTCAGCAGCCATCCGGAAACTTCCTCACGCCACCAACCGGCATGGCCGAGGCGAGGGAGGCAAAGGAGCGAGCGGAGGGCGGGCGGGCTAGCAGCAGTAAGTTCGGTGCAACCTTTTTCTGCAGGCCCTCCGAGAGACTCGGCGAATCCGGAAAGGTTCCGAGCACCGGCGGAGGGAGAGCTTTCCCTTCCTCTGCCCGGGCGAGGGAATAGATAGGAGGTAACGACGGCACGGCTAGGCTTTTCTGGGAGAACCGCCGTCTGAAGCAGAGGCGGCGGCACTTCAGAGTTTATAAGCCAGAGCCCCGGCTGGGTTGGGCAACGAAAGGGACGAATCGAAGTCGCTCGCCCGTTCAACTCCTTCCTCCGGAGCTCTCGCAGCCTTTCAGAGCTCCATTTGCCCGCTATTCTCTGCCGCCTCTACTTCCTCCTCCTCCCGCCTCCGCCGCCGGTCTCCTCCTCTCTCCACCTCCGACACCGAGGGGAGGGGGCTCGAGAACACACCCTCCTCGCCGCCGCCACCGCCGCTGCTATGGCACCCGCGTGCGGAGGCGCTTGCCCGCGAAAGGCACCGCCGCCTCTCCTGCACAGGAGCGGCGACTCGTCCCTTATTGTCATCTCCGTGAGGAAAGGGGGGGGGGGGTAATCGAAGTTGCCTGCCAGGTTTTGAAGGCTGCAGAGAGCGAGGTTGTTGATTTCGGCGAGCTGATCCCTTAGCGTGCTGCTCCGCTTACTCGGAAGCAAGCCCCGCAGGATAACACGGTTTACTCCCGTGTAAATAAACGGCCTTTATTAAAAAAACCCCGCGCTGCTCCCGGGGCGTCCGCTTGGAGTGCTACCAAGCTAAAGGCGTGAGGCAGCTGTTCCACGAATCTTCCATTAAGACGTTTTATTTGGAAAAAAGGAAAGGAGGTGGAGGAAAACCGGGGAGAAAAGACGGAAAGGCTCCCCAAGAAGGATGGTCTTATCTGGACCTTTGGGTCAATTGGGCAAACAAAAACCTGGTATGGAACGGAAAAAAATGGTGTGCCTTCTCTAATCCCCACTTTTCAGATTGGGCTGGAGGTTCAGGTTCCCTACTCCCTTTTTGGGTACTGTAAGAGATCTGTTTGTGTTGATAGTATTACAAGTAAGAGCATTCTAATAAAATCCAGAAAAGTCATCCTTCATCATTTTCTGAAAACGAGGTAAAGCGGCAGAGAACTCAACCTTGAATTCCCTTTCCTTCTAAGAGCAAAGACAAGGATAAGAGAAAAATATGTGTTCTTTGTTTCTTGTTTTGTCTTTTCTCTCCTTTCATGGAGACACCATTTAAAGTTTGGGCATTACATAAAAAAACCTTCTCAAAACTAATGTCATTCAGTAGCCTTGGAGTACAGACTATATAAATCTACACATCCTGGTTGGAGGTTTGTAGTCCAAGACACTTGAAGGGCACTATGATGGACAAGTCTAAGATTACAACTGACTTTAGATACCATTATAAATCGTCATTTGCTTAAATACGTCTTAATAGATAATAATTGGCTGATTTCCTACAACAAGCTAAGTAATTACAGCAGCTGGGTGCACACAACTGAGTATGTCAAAAGTAAGCTCATCATGTTATGACTAAATTTGATGTGTGACTCCAACCAGAAGGAAATTAGAACACACAATTATGCCAGAGCTGACGAATTTGGTATAAATCCCAATTCCAGATCTCCAAAACAATGGCTATTTTGAGGTGAAACACTATAACAAAACAAAACATGCTTAAATGCAAATACCCTGGGGGATAAAATGATGATGACCATGTAACCAACAGACTCCCAGCTTTATCATTTAAAGTATCATATAACACAGAACGCTGTTCTTATGGCCAGGCCACGTGTATCTAGGACCTTGGACTTTGTAGCCACATTGGCTGGGTGGAGGGAACAACCCTATAATAGTTATTATACGCTATGTATTATATAATGTAAGCAGAAGGCAGCTATTGTAAAAGCATATAATTTTGCAAAGCCTCTCTATTATACCATTCTTTTATTTATTTGAAAATATATGCTTGTACCAGGCCAAAAGCCAAAAATAAGCATATGCTCAAAGTTAATTCACAATGAATTGTTGGGATTTTTTTGAAGCCATGATTATCAAATAGTAGTTAGTATGATGAACTAACAATTTTTGCTTAACCATAGTTTTCGCTTGTGGACATAAATTTTTCAGCCAAACCTATCTAAACATATTCTCTCTTCATGTTTCTTGGGCAAAATGTATAAGAGGGTAATAAATACAGACCACACTCACATGATAGAATAAGAGAGTGCAAAAATATACAAAGCCTTTTTAGACAGTCATATATGCACAGTTTTTAAAACACTTGCAAATGCTACATGAGTTAGTGGTAGAACATGTACTTGGGTTTAAATCTCATTAAATTGAAATGACTGAAATATTTACATAATGACAAAGGCCTTTCCAATCAAAGAAATATTGCCAATCATACTAGATAATACTGGATCAATAGGCAGATAAACATAGCTTCTTATTAGGGTTAGTAGACAAATATTAGCGTACTCTATAATTCTTGTTTTCTGAACATATGCACAAACTGATATCAGCCATCTAATTTTCCCAATTGTGAGATGCATTTCGCAAAGAAAAAAAATGAGAAAGCTAGATTTTGAAGGATCAAAAATTGAGATAAGGATTGGAGAAAGAACATCAATAATCTTTGATATGCTTTGATGGTACAACTCTCAGAAAACAAAGATGGCCTGGAACATCTGGTCAAGGAAATCAAAGAAGAAAGTGAGAATTTTGGCCTCTTTCTGAACATCAAAAAGACCAAGCTCATGATCACGGAATGGAAACATCAAAATAGAAACTAGCGATGAAGAGAGAGAATGCATGGAAAAAATCATTTTCCTAGAATGGCAGATTGCTCAAAGTGGTGAATGCAGTCCAGAAATAAAATGTCAGATTGCACTGCATGATGAACATGAGCTGAATGTGGAAAAGCAAGGGCATCAGTGTGGCAACCAAATGTAATGTGTTCCCCATAGCCACCTATGGTTGTGAAAATTGGAACTTAAAAAAGTAAGACAGGAAGAAAATGGACTTGTTTGAACTATGGTGCTGGAGAAGGCTCCTGTGTATTCCTTAGACAGCAAAGGTGACTAGCAAATAGTGGAGTGCATAACATCAGACATGTAACTGGAAGGCAAAATCACAAAACTGTGTCTCACTTATTTTGGCCATGTCATGCGGGGGAATTCACTGGAGAAAGCAATTATCTTTGGAAGAGTTAGTGATAAAAGGAAATCAGACCACCAAAGTACACGGTGGCTGGATACCATCAATGCTGACACCAGTCAGCGCATAGAAAAATTCAAAGAAGTATTGCAAGATCAGAAGGTGTGAAGAGACTTGGCCCATAGAATCGTGAAGAATCGGATGTGGCTGAATGGATAACATCATCATCATTGTCATCATGTTGGTGAAAATAAAATACAACAATTCTATTGGGGAGAAAATGTAAAAAAATGTGCAAAGTATAATAAAAATGTGCCGGTTTGGAAATGTTTGCACATTTTGATGCAAAAAAATTCACAATCTGACAGAGCAAAAAGAACGAACAAACAGCTCTGAAGTCAAGCAAATTAGAAACTGGGTGAAACCAAACTACAAAATGTGTATTTCTGTACCATTAGTGTTTCTTCTCCTTCTAATACCTTACTAAAACTGATCTGCTTTCATCTTCACTTCTGTCAATCTCAACATACAGAGAACACCATGAACCAACCAGTGCTCAGCCTTTCCCTTCAGAAACTAACAAAAAATACATCATTCAATTGGTATGTCCCCTGGATGTCACAACCATGACATAACAAAACTCCATTCTTTCCACACAAAAAGGGTATAATTGCAATGATTTATGAAATTGATCATAGAATTTGCCTTCAAAAACTCAGAGGCTGCGGGGGGGGGGGGGAATCATCCACAAGAAGATTAATTGTAAAACAAGTTTTTGAAAGCCCCTTTAAAGTGTCCTAGTTATTTTGGCACCATTTCTTTTCTTACACTTAAAAGTCTTTGGATTTGTAAAAATGAAATTATAGAGTATTGATATATTTTCAGTTAGGCACTTTTCATAATGGTTATGAAAATTGTATGTTGTCATAATGGCTGGATTGGTGTTTGAGAAAGATAAGTGATGAAGTCACTGGAAGCTCCAGGAATCAGATATGGAGTATCTAGATGATGGGGCTGAGCAGGGTGGAGGGAAAGGAATAGTAATGATGACTGGAGGAGGAGTGAGGCAAAAGTTCCTGTCAAAAGTTCCTGCTCATCCTCACATCTGCAGTCACTATAGTTACTGTAAACAACAGTAAAAACAAAAGCAGCTCTCCCCTCCCCCAAATGAAATTGTGACATCAGGTCCAAACAAGATGCCCAAGACGTACAAGATAGTGGCGTAGGTATGTCCAATTTCACCTATCCTTATTTCCACTTCTTTTAATGGTCACGCTGCTAGTATGAAGCTGTTTGAAATTCACCTCCACTTTGACTTTGAGAGACCCAAGATCTTTTTAATAAGCATAGATAATTGACTTTTTTATTGGAAGATTGCTCAGTTGGGACTTGGAGAATTAAAATATATGCCAATAAAATAGGAAGCAAGCCCTAACAATTGGTTTCCGTTGGACCTGTCCAGCCCCCTTTGTCTAACTTTCCCCTCTGCCTGGAGTGTGTGTTTTTTCCGCAAGCGGACAAGTGGAGGAAAGTGATGAATCCAAGGTTTATAAGGGACAAAACAAAACAAGACAGACAGAATATGTTGTGGCTATTTTATGGCCTTCTTGATGGAGACCTTGGAAAGCTTGGTCTCCCAGTTTACAGTTTATGTGGATAACGAAATTAAATATTTCTCACTTTCTGTAACCCACAGGGTTGCCCTTCCATCTGTTCCCCCTTCATGTAACTGCAGGTTCTTTCTGCACTTCAAGGAGCAGGAAATACGTTTTTTTTTAAATCCTGATGACTCACCAGATTGGGTGTGACTTAACTAAGTCTTCCCTGCTATTTAAAAAAGGTAGCAAAGGTCGGCTTATAGGGGAAACTTGAGAGTATGAACAGGAAAGCTTAATGGAGAAATGTCGTAATATCTTTGCTCCAAGTATAGTAAGCAATGATGCTGCTATTGTTTGCAATAACTGGAAAATCAAAGCCTAAGGGGTAGTTTTGCTCTTAGGCAAAGCATGACGCTTACTTATGGTATTTATACATAAATTCCCGAAAATGGGAGTGTGAAAATGCAGGTCCTTGTTACTGCTCTAGATGACACTTGCTAACAAGGAAGGAAGGAAGCAGCTGCACTCCTTCGTTATCCTGATTAAATTAGCACACTGATTTTGCAAATTAGGAAAATTACAGCCCAGAACCAATTAACTGGAAACAGAAGATGTTGTTCACCTACACAGCATTGGGCCAGGTTATTTGGGGGACCACATCTTCCTAATTATGTCTACCCATCCTGTCAGGTCTGGCAGGAGAGGCATGCTGTGGGTCTCACCTGCGAAGAAAATCCATCTGATAGGACCTAGGAGGCATGCCTTTTCTTAAGGTGACCAACTTTTTTACAATGAAAAGGAGGACACAAATAAATTGAAGAAAAAAATATCATAAATAAAAGAAACATTTTATTCATTGCAACAATAATACAGACAACTTGCATGTGCATAGTTTGCCAGCCGGATGTTTTGGCGCACTCAGCAGCAATTCCTATAGGCCAGTGTTTCCCAAACTTGACAATTTTAAGGCATGAGGACTGCAACTCCCAGAATTCCACAGCCAGCGTTGCTGGCTGTGGAATTCTGGGAGTTGAAGTCCTCATGCCTTAAAATTGTCAAGTTTGGGAAACACTGCTATAGGCTTTTGAAAGCCAATAGCGGGAGTAGCACAGCTCATGCAAAAGTTGAAAAAAAAACCCATAAAAAAAGGTGCCAGAATGCTGTTCTGAGCATTCTATGAGGGAAAAAAAAGCCCTGCAGATTAGTCTACAAATATCGAAAAGGAGGACATGTAGGAGGACACTTTTTGAGGGAGGACAGAACTTACAAAAAGAGGACTGTCCTCCCTAAAGGAGGATGGTTGGTCACCTTATTTTTCTACTAAGTACTCGCCATCTGGAATATCATCCTTCCCGAAATGAAGTTAGCCCTCAGGAAACCCTCTCAAAATGGGGTGGGTGGGTTTTGGCAACCCTGAGGATCCCCTGCTAATAGGGAACCTACACACTACTTATATTGTAGGTAAACATCCTTGCACTCATATTCTTATTGTATACATGTTCTTTTAATGGATTTGCAACATGTTTTAACTCTTGGTTTTACTCACTTTGGGTAAGATGTGCAGCCATGTAAATTTGGCAATAAAATAATGTTAAGAAATAATATGGTTAGCTGGGTTTTGACTTATCTTCTTGTGTACACTTAGCCATTGTGGCTTATAAACACTGGTTTATCTTAGCATATTATGGATATCCATTCCAGAAAAAAAATCTTAAGCAAATGTGTCTTAATACAGGATTATTATCCACGTCAAAGGCAATTAGAACATGCCAACAGATAGTTCCTTGACAGATACACAACAGTCTTCAGAGCAGGTGCCAAATCCAAAGGCTTCTTAAACACAATTAAAACAAAGAAACAAAGGAAATTCTGAGAATTGTTGTTATAAATCATCTGGAAAGCTCCAGATTGGTGGAGGCTGCGAATAAACAATGGGTAGTTTGTTGCCTTTTAACAGAATCCAAAATCTTTTGCTTGAATCTGTCAGCTTCCTTTGCCTCATAGGGTAAAGCAAACTTCTCTTTTTGCATAACAAGTTCTCTGGAAAGAGAATTGACTTCTTCAGTTCTTTTCTTGTCCCTATCTTTTGCACTTCAGAGTACTGATCCTGGACAACAGTCTCAGCTGGAGAGGGAAGAATTAAGGCTGTGTTCCACTCATTATGTTCCCTGATTTGGAAGGCCTCCATATTTACTTTTGAAAAAAAAAAAAAAAAACCACTGCCAAGGTGGGTAGCTGCCTGCTATATTTTTTAAATGATGCACCATTTAACCCACAGTGCCCCCTGAAGCTCAACATGTTTAATAACATCCTACCTTAGTTTTAGCAAATACTTTTTTTCTTAAGCTTGATTTGCTGGTCCCTCAAAGATGTGTAAAATCTCACAAAATTTTACCAGCAGGAAGTGGCAAAGAGAGAATGTGTATAGACAAGCTGTTCATGTACCTTTCCATTTTGTTAAGAGGGAAAATGTGCATGTTTGTTCTCCACTATGGTATTTCATGCACCTTTCCTAACAGTTCTGCTTTTATTTAAGAGTATTTCTTCTTTTTCTAAGATGCAACTTCCTTGGCCTTTGAGATATTAGTATTTGTGTCAATATAAGGAAAATAAACAGTGGGGGTGCCAATATTTGTCTTTTGCATCTGATCAGCACTAAACTAGTTTTACTCTTTTAATTCAACTAAAAGTCATTGAATAATTGAGTCGTTATCATTGAGTAACTATGAGATGACAACTGAAGAAACTTCTTGGATGAGAAGTGAAATGTCATCAACGAAAAACAAAGAAAGTCCAACTGCCTTTTGAAAAAGCATCTTTGGAACAATCATGACTTGGATGACTGAGAATCTCCACAAACATATGGCGCAGCAGTTAGAATGCAGTACTGCAGGCCACTTTAGCTGACTGTGTTCAGCAGGTCAGCGGTTCAAATCTCACCGGCTCAAGGTTGACTCAGCCTTCCATCCTTCTGGGGTAGGTAAAATGAGGACCCAGATTGTTGGGGACAATGTAAATATATATATATACATTGCTTACTGGTGTACACCGCTTAGAGAGTGCTTGCACTTAAAGCGGTATATAAATCTCATAAATAAATAAATGACAATTGGTGCTCTGTCATTGTAATATTTCTCTTGGTTTGGATCTGAAATACTAACTTAAGGAACTTCACACAAGGACAGTGTCCAAAATGATTCCTTCCTGAGTCTCCTGTAAATCCAGCAGAGGAAAGGAGGTAAAGTCCTTGAATACGGAATGCTGCAAATCTTTTTATTTGTTTTTTAGACTATGATTTATACTGAGCCTATAAAACAGCCTTTCTCAGCTGGGATTCCACATAATTTGTGATTAAAAAAACCATTGTTTTTTGAACTTTGCACACTGTGTAGTGCTAATGTTTGCAGCAGTGGGGTGAGTGGATACTAATTACACTAACATTCTGTCAACTCTAGATTCAATAACTTTTTATGCAGGGATTCCCTGAGAACTTCATCAGGGGAAAAAGGCTTAGAAAACTGATTTAAACTAAAAGCTTACTTATACGTTGATTCTTTTTAATTCAACTTATCAAATAAAATGACATAAAATGAAACATTATTTTTAAAACAATTTTTAAGATTATTTAAAAAAAAATTAAAAAGAGTGGTGATGAAAGATACCCTTTCATTTTTATCAGTACAACGGACTTTTGTCAGCAATGACTGAAGGACAGTAGATAAAAATGAAATAAAATACAAATTATGTAAGAGATGGAGAATATTCTGAATCCTCTTCCATTTTCTACTCCTATATAATATGGTAGCCATAACAAATCTACAAAGCTCTGTATCACCTAGGTCCTGGGTATTTTAGGGACCATCTTTCCTCAGTAGTTTCTGCCCATTTTATCCAGATAACTAGGGAGTAGCTAATAAGAGGCCTTGGCTATGGCAGGAGGACCTGACAGCTGGCATTTTCTTCGGCAGGTCTCTTCTTCTAGAATAGCTTGACTCCTGAATTTAATGGGTTGGGAGAATAACCAGTGAAAGAAGAGGAAGAAGCTGCACCTAGGCGAGGATCATCAGGTAAGGGAAATCCCAGCTCAAAGGAGAAATGGAATTTGAGGAACTGCCCAGAGGACCCTCCCTGGTTCTCTATAAAGACAAGAGGAAGTATCTAGGGGAGTGAATTTGGATAAGATTTCTTATAAAGAATTACTTAGTTTGGTTGGACAAGATTGGCAATTAAAGTCTCTGACTGAGTTGAAGCAAGAAAATATCGTACACTCTTGGTTTCATTATAATCAATTGTTAGTGAGGTGGAGTTTAGATCAAAAGGTTGGTATCACTTTAGAGGATGTGAATTTTGTAAAACAGATTAAAGATCAAAGTCGAGCTCATATAAAGAGAATTTATAATGTTTTAATAGAATTGGATTCTGAAACAGAGTTAGTTAAAGATTGTATGGTTAAATGGGCTCAAAATATTCAAGAGCCGATTTTATTAGATACATGGGAGACAATTTGGGTTAGAAATGTAAAATTTACTCAAGCGCAAAATTTAAGAGAAAATTTTTATAAAATGTTTTATAGATGGCATTTGGATCCCCAAAAGTTGTCCTGAGTGTATCCGAATTTACAGCCCAAATGTTGGAGATGTGGAAGTTCAGATACAACCTATTTCCACATTTGGGGGACTTGTAGAGATATAAAAGCTTTTTGGATTAAGATCTGGTGGAATATTCAAAAGATTTTTAAGAGAAAGATAAAGTTTACTCCGCAGTTATTTTTGTCGGGTATTATGGTAGATTTTGATATTAAAGAAATCAACTTGATGTTGAATCTTATAACAGCTGCACGATTATTAGTGGGGCAATATTGGAAGAAAAACTCTCTGCCTGCTATGGAAGAATGGATACTTAAGGTGTCTAATTTAGCAGAAATGGCAAAAATCTCCGCCTATTTAAAGGACCATTCACAAGAAAAATATATTACGGTTTGGAGAAGATGGATTGATTACATTCAAAAGAGATATGAAACTGAAAAGTATTATCTTGCTTATGAGTAGATTTTAGATAATTATTAATAGTTTTAATTATATTATTATTTGAGTCTATAATTTGTCAACATTTGTTTTGAAAAGGAGTTAAAGTGTGTTATGGTTTTGATTGATAGTATAGTTGGTTAATGTTAGTTAGATTATGTTTGTTTATTTGTTACCCTGTAATCAGCTCTGGGAAGTGGGGGAAGGGGGAAGGGGTGGGAGGGGTTTATATTGTATTAAATTTGTAAAACTTTTAATAATAAAAAAAAGACAAGGAAAGAAGAGGAACATTCAGAGTTGCAAGATTCTGTTACTGTAATCCAATAATAGAAGCAGTTTTAGTATCGATGACTAGTATTCAGATCTGATTTACCTTGAAGGGCTGACACTGAGGCATGGATGGCCCCACTCCCCGATGGCCTTCTGGAAGCAGGTGGAAACATGGCTCTTCTGGAGGTATGTAGTGGCACCAGTCCATAATTTCAGCTCTTTTACTTTTAGTATCAACTGAAAACTGAATTCGAACTGCTATTTTAAGTAATTATTCTGTATCTGTACCAGAATTTCATCAAGTAAGTTCATCTAGAGCAGGGGTAGGCAACCTGGGCTCTTTTATGACTCATGAAGCCCAGGTTGGCTATCCCTGATCTAGAGTCTGTTTTCATACGTAAATATCACCAATGAATAAATACACTCTCCCTTTCCCTCTCCCCCCTATTTATTTTCAATGTGAGGGGCTGTTGCAAAGAAGAAAAGGCAGAAAACTTTATTCTTGTGAATTTCTTTAAGTTCACTTACTTTAGGTTCTAAGGCAGCGTTTCTCAACGTTTGTGTGACGGCGACCCCGTCACACGAACATGCCACGCATGCGCGGTGGCGCCTCCATGCGCGGTGGCACCCCCATGCTCAGTGCCCCATGCACAGCACCCCCCATGCGTGGCGCCCCCCCCATGCGCAGCGCGCATGCGCGGCGGCGCCCCCTGAGAGGGGGAAATGGCGGATCGCATTGTTTGGCGACCCCCGTAAAATGGTCGATCGACCCCAAATGGGGTCGCGACCCATAGGTTGAGAACCGCTGTTCTAAGGCCATTTATGGATAATTCCCTCCTCTCTAGCAGTCTCTACATCCCCTCTCAGTGTTGTTCAGAAAGTACCTCTGTACCTTGGAGGAACCTGAGGAATTCCTTTGTACAATTACATTGTATTACATTTTCTATTTTGGTTTGGTTGTCTTGTACACCATTCAGTTGGGTGGAGTCAGTGGTGCTTCAATTGAATACATTAATTAAATGAATGAAATATTTGAAATGGTGGAAAAGGGGAAGCAAAGATGCAATATAACACAGTTGCTTATTATGTCCATTCTTCTTGATGCTTAATGTGAGATTCCACAGAAAAAACATGATATTGTACACAGTATTCTTAATGGATTTGTTGAGGCAGGGAGAAGAAAGCAATTAATGTGAATCTTACAACGATTCATAATTTGTCAAGAAAAGGATTCCATGCTCCACCATTGGAATATGGGAAGTTTCTTTATAACAAGTCAGACCATACATCTTTCTAGCTCAGCATTTATTTCATTTTTATTTATTCTTTCATTTACTGGATTTTATAAAGTTGCCTAACTCAAACAATGTGATTTTGAGTAGAAAAACAAACAATAAACCCAAAGAACCACATAATATTAAAACACGCACAATATAAAATATATATAAAATGCAAAATTTAGACCGTATAACAGTATCTTTTTGCCTGAAACTCAGTTATTATTGGACTCTTATGAAGCTAATCAAATTTTGAAACTATGTCCAAATACTAGTAATTCCTACATAAAGGAAAACAAAGAGCTATCCAGATGAGACAAAAATGCGTCTGGTCAAAAATGGGAATTCAACCTGCTTTAAATTAATATGCATTCAATTAGGGTTATACTGATCCTTTTCCTCCTGATGGCTATGTATTCCCTGAGCTACAAATTTACCTCCTGAAAAACAAAGTCAGATTTTATATCTTGAGAGATGTGGTGCCAAGGCTACCCAATCTGATAGTATCAATGACAATGTCATATCTTCATTGGTTATGATAATAATCTGCTCTACATAAAACTGCCATGTACTATAAATACTTGGAAATTTAAGCTGGGCTAAAAGGCTGAACTGATACTATTTAAGTGGGCTAGTTAAATGGGACATATGATTCTTTTTAAAGAAAAAAATTCACTGGATTCCAGGCTTTTCTAGGCAAAACTCATGGAGATGTGCTTCTTATCCACAGTTTCAAGTTGTATAGGTAAGGAAACCAAAATGGAGCTAAAGAAAGACATACATTTCTTCCAGCTGAATGGTTTCTTCATTGACAACAGTCTTCAAGCAACCAAATGATGCTTAAATGCATCAACATCATTAGAATACACAAAAATCAAAGTGACTATATTATTGGTACAAGGAGATGGAAGAATTTAATTATAATAGTAAAGATGAGGCTAGGGGCTACTGTGAAACAGATCATATACTATGCATAAGTTTCAGGTTAAACTAGAGGGAAAGGAAAAAACAACAAACAATTTTCATGATATAATCTTGACTATATACCCATCATTTTCAAGGACATGATCAGAAATTGCTTTTTAGTCTTTAACTTCATTGACAGGGAACTAGAGACAATCTGGAATTGAATCAAAGAAGCTGTTAAGGATGAATTAAAAAGAGACTGTCAAAAAACCAAGAAACAGAAAAAGGAAAACTTTGAGGTAAAACAAATTGTGAAAAAGGAAGGAAGGAAGGAAGGAAGGAAGGAAGGAAGGAAGGAAGGAAGGAAGGAAGGAAGGAAGGAAGGAAGGAAGGAAGGAAGGAAGGAAGGAAGCCAGAGCCAAGAAAACAAAGGTCTCAGGAAGAAAAGTAAACAATTTCAAAAGAGCTGTTAGAAGAAACAAGAAGCAATATTATGATGACATCTGTAAAGACATTGAAGATGGAAACAGACACCAAAGTCCCTTCCAATCCTATTATTCTATGTTAATAACCTTCACCAAGATTAAGGGGACTATGATTAAATATAAAGAAGACCAAGAAACTAACATTCAAGAAATAAGCAGACTAGCATTTGGTAGAGCAGCTATGATAGTCTTGGAAAAGATATTTGGATGTTGAGATATGTATATGCCTACAAAAATCAAAATTATGTTGCAATGGTTTTCCCTACAATACCCCATAGAAGCAAAACTTTTGATTTGAAAAATCAAATCAACTTTTGATTTGAAAAAGCAGGATAGAAAAAGTACGCTTTCAAAAACTATATTGTTGATGTTTTCAAACTTTGGTGTTGGAGAAGACCTGAGAATACCAGGGATAGCCAAAAACAAAAAACAAAAAAACCCCAAACAAATGGATCATTGAACTTATCAATGCAGAGTTCTCACTCAAGACACAAATGACCAGGTTGTAATCATACTTTGGACACATTATACAAAGCCAGCATATGTGAGAAGTCTATATTGTTGAGAAAGATGGAAGAAAAAGAGGATGACCAGCAGCAAGGCAGATGGACTCAATAAGACTGGCAATGGGTGGAGGAAGAAAGACAAATTTCATGTCTTAGATATATAAATTTATATCTAAGACTTGACATTATCTGGATGACGTACAATTTCCATTTCAGAGAGTCCTGTAACTCCCCTTTCTATATTGTATGTAGGTCATGACAAACTTAGCTGTTTTTTTCAGAAAAATGAAAAGTGTGGCATAACACAACCAATAAACAGCATTGCTTATTTAGGTGTGCCAAGCCATTCTTTTGATCTTCCACAATGCCTCTGAGTGATTGTAGGTATGGAAATTAGGAAAAATTAAAAGGATAGGTAGGTAGCTGTATAAATCTAGTGCTCTTTGAAGTGCAAGAAAAAGCAAAAATGAAGAGGAAATGAGTAAGTGTCAACAATGAGCAGCTTAATAATGTTTATGGCTGAAACCCAGTACAGCTGGTATTCAATTAATACCAAAGGGATTTTGAGTGTGTAGGAGTAATTGAGTGGTCCTTTGGATCTTAACCAATTCCTCTACATTAAAAGACCAGATCCTATGAATAAACAAACCAGAAAGAGTGACGCTTAGAATTCAAAAGTTAAAACAAACATCATCCTTCATTTTCAGAAAATGCTTATTGTATGTGACTTCAGAATGTTTTGATGGAAGTAAGCTCTTCTGAGCAATAAAACCAGAGAGCAAATTCTGTATGCAGGAAAAGATGGCAGAATAAACTGGACATACTCATCATCTCATCAATGGGCAGGAGTCTCTCCCCATGGAAGTAATTTTATTGGAGCAACCATGACATACTCTTAAAATTACAAAGCATCCACCGGTCCACTGGCCCACAAAGGATGATCTATTCCTATCTTATACCATTTATTTATAAAGCATTTTTTTAAAAAAAAAATACGTTTGGTTCTAAATCTTATAAGGAGCTTGACCTGTCAAGGAATGTTTACAGTACAGTATATGTATATGATTTTCCTACTGATGCCTGTGAAAATGTCATGGGACCACTATAGAACTGCAAGCTTCCTTGATTTAAGGTGCTGGCTTGTCTTGCCAGAAAAGCTGGAAGAAATAGAACTACTTGATGAATTCCAAACCAGGATTAAATTCTACCAAAAGTCTGCCTTGCTGTTGCTATGGGTGTTTTTATACAATAAGCTAAACTACACTTAATATACCATAATCAATGAACGCACCTGCTCACTGTTCTACAGGCAAGTGAGTGTACTATGCTGGCAGCAGCCTCCATTTCCTTTTTCCCCCAAGGTAGATATTCCAGCAATTGTTGCATTGATTAGCCCTTCTTTTAAACTATTCTTGCAAAAACACCTCTAGTGACCTGCTGAGGATCAGAGCCACAAATGGTGAGGAAGGGAAAGTTGAATCCTTCTCCCAGTCCCTTTGTTTTCTGAAAGGAAAAACAACAATGAAGGAAAGGTGCAGCTGCAGCACTAGCTTTCCTTGCTGTTGCTTCTATACTAGTGTATGAGCCACTTCCCAGGAGGTGTAATGGCTGGTTAGATGTAGTCCAGGTTCAGATGACATGCCTAAAAATATATGTCAGTTCTGATCTGGACAACCCAACAATCCACATCACACTTTGGATTATCTTATGCAAACACAATCCACTTTTAGGTTTACAGAACAAGACAGACTAGGCTAAAATAAATTTTGAGGAGTTTGTGGTTCAGGAAATTAGGAACCTTGCTGCACTCTTAGTAAGTAATGAGAACTAGTATACCATTTTAATATGGTCTTAGAGACAAACAGCACCAGCAATGCTTTGTTACATTCATCATATTAAATTTGTGTAAAAATACTGGGAGCAACAAATCTGGTCTGCAAAAATGGTTAGCATAGCTGTATAGTGTTTCTGGGTCCTTTTTCATAAACAACATAAATGGAAACAGACCAGATTTAGTCAATGAAAAAAGACAATTAGTTCATACAGCAATTTCAATATTTGCTACAGCTACCTCATGTAATCTTGTTTAGCTCATACAGTAAAAGGACCTAAATGCATATCCATCACCTATTTCCTTCAGAGGTAAGCAAGATTATAGAAAGCATAGAAAAGGAGTAAAAAGGGAAAGGCAAACAATTAAAGCTATGACATAAGAAAGGAAGGAAACATAGCTATATCTAGTTTACCCCAATACCATTTATCATCTTTCTCATTTCAAAGAAATTTCAACAAATCCATTCAGCAAGGATCTTCTCAACCTTTCCCTCTCAATCCATTCATTCTTCCTTTATGTAGCTGATCTACAATTTGATCCTCATTTCTGGTCAAACTACGTCAATGTATTTTGTACTGCTCAGTTTCTTTTTTATTCAATTCATATTTAGTACTGATTCATTCTTGCTCCTATTACTTCTTGTACAACTCATTCAATCCTGATGGGGCTCAAGGTTGACTCAGCCTTCCATCCTTCAGAGGTTGGTAAAATGAGGACCCAGATTGTTGGGAGCAATATGCTGACTCTGTAAGCTGCTTAGAGAGGGCTGTAAAGCACTATGAAGAGGTATATATGTCTAAATCCTAATGCTGTTGTACAACTCATAGTTCTCAAATAGTCCATTCCCCTTGCATACAATTTACATTTATATTTCTCCTTACTCCAACTCTCACCTCCATAATATATACTGTCATTGGAATCTGAAGAGAAGAAGGAAAGGGTACCAGGCAAGTGCAATACAAAAGTCTTTCTGATTTTATCTTTCCTGAATGATTTTGCAATATAGGTAGTCCTCAACTTACAACAGTTCATTTAGTGACTGTTCAAAGTTTTAACGGCACAGAAAAATTTGACTTATGACCTTTTTTCACACTTATAACCACTGCAGCATCCCCATAGTCATGTGATCAAAAAACAGACCTTTGGAAACTGACTCATAGTTATGATGGTTGCAGTGTCCCAGGATCCTGTGATCCCTTTTGCAACCTTCTAACAAGCAAAGTCAACAGAGAAGCCAGAATCACTTAACAGGGCTACTAACTGATCAACTGCAGTGCTTCACTTAACAACTGAGGCAAGAAAAGTCGTAAAATGGAGCAAAACTCACTTAACAAATGTCTCACG
The DNA here is from genome assembly GCF_016545835.1 of Crotalus tigris. Taxonomy (NCBI): domain Eukaryota; kingdom Metazoa; phylum Chordata; class Lepidosauria; order Squamata; family Viperidae; genus Crotalus; species Crotalus tigris. Next base: position 713,196 of record NW_024097902.1, on the reverse strand, counting down.
TAACAACAGACCTTTTGGGCTCAATTGTGGTTGTAAATCAGGGACTATCTGTATTACCTTTTGGCCAGGAACTCCAACTCCACATGAATGGAATCTATTTGTGCTTCTTTCTCACAACATCCTAACACCTCTCAGAAACTGGGTCAAAGGTAGATTGCCACTGCTCACTTATGGTTCTATACAAAAGAAATTGTGGAGAATACAATTATTGCTGGTTTAGCAAAAATGGATGGAAAAGCAACATCTTCATATGATAACCAAACAAGCATATTTACCCTAAAATGTTAATACTGATTATTAAGAATGTCTGGCACAATAATCAGTTCTTTTGCAATTTGAAAGGTTATTCTGTTAAGCCTAGAGAACAAGCTGTTTTTTTCTAATATCTCCACAATCAAATTTATCAAGCTTATTTTAGAATTACTGCAGCACTTCAGGGATTTATTCATCAAAATTGGCTTCCTTTAAACCAGTGGTTCTCAACCTGTGGGTCGGGACCCCATTTGGGGTCGAACGACCATTTCACGGGGGTCACCAAACCATGCTGTCCACCATTTTTTTCCCTTTTCCCTAGCTGTCCTACTCTCTCTTATTGGTGGCCACGCCCACTTGGGGGTCACCACAATATGGGGAACTGTATTATGGGGTCACGGCATTAGAAAGGTTGAGAACCACTGCTTTAAGCTATTGTGCTCCATCTAGTGGGCTTCAACAGAATTTTAAATACAGGAAAAATGGTAGTCACTTTCAACCGCCCTGGGCTTCCCAACAAAAGATTCTGTGACTGTGGAAAAAAACAATCCATATCACATAAGCTACGTTGTGTACCTTTCACATATATGAAGATCTCATACTGGTGAGAGAAAATGGTACTGAGGTGACCCAATCCTGGGCGAATATAATTTAGTTTTAATCCTACTTATTTTACATACTTTTTACATGTTTTATATTTTATGACCTATTTTATAACTATTTTATTTGGTCAGTTGAATATTATATGTTTATAATGTGAAGGTGCTTCTGACATGAATAAAGAATCTGGTTTGATTCACCTGATATTATATGCTATGATTTGTTTACTCTCCACATTAACTTAATCGCAAGGTTGGATTTTCATAACACATTAAGCACAATCAAATCATATTGTAATGATGTCCTATATGAATAAAATCAATGACTTTTATATACATAGGCCACAATTTAATCAGAATGTGTCCAAACAAACCAGACTGCTTGGTTCATACAATTAAAAATTGTTCAACTGAGTCTCTGAAACCAGCATAGTATTAGAAACAAATGAGAATATGCATTCATTCATTCCCTTTAGAAATTGCCCATCTCCTTCAAAGGGTTTCTGGGAGGTCTACAAATAAAAATTTAAAAACTTAAAAACTGAATATAAAATTTTTAAAATTGAGGCAAGGATGATTAAAACTCAATAATATTAATTAAAAGGTGGGTGAAGGGCTTCAGGTTGGTTGCAAACCAGCCTCAGGCCCCCCTTTTGAACCCCAAGTGCCAGAGCCAGCCTTTAGATATTTTTGAAAGGCCAGGAGACTTGGGGCCTGCCTCACCGTGGCATGGGCAGGTGTGTGTGTGTGTGTGTGTGGAGACTGTTCCAAAGGGCAGAGGCAAAAGCAGAGCAGGCTCTCTTCCTGGGACCTTCCAATTGGAATTCTTTAATTGACACAGTCCATAACATACCTTCTCTGCATGACTGAGTGGGATGGGCTAATGTGATGGGGTAAACCAAAGCTAGTTCTATAGGTGACCTGGCCTCTTGCTACCATGTAGGGCTTTAAAGATCACCATAAACACCTTAATTGGACCCAGAAGCAAACTGGCATCCAGTGGAATTCACTCAGCACAAGTATCATATGTGCCATTCTTTGGGTGCCCAAGATTGCCTGTGTGGCCACATTTTGTATCAGCTGAAGTTTCCAGATATTTTTCAAAGATAGACCAATGCATTGCAATACTCCAAATGGGAGATGATCAGGATGTCAGTGGCCTTCCTATCCAGGAAAGTGTGTAACTGGTACACAACATAAAGTTGAGTAAAGGACCTCCTTTATCTTAGGAATAACCTTTAAATAACACTTTATTAACTCCTCAAAAGCCCCAGCTGTGCAAATTATTCCAAGAGATCTCAACTATAACAATCCTAGCAGAAGTTATTTATCCATAGACATGGAGCAATGACCCAGGGATTTTTTTACAAGCATTCAGTATAGTTAATATACCATGTTCATAGAATTCCACTTGTTTTAAGGAAAAGTTTTGTAACATGGTTACTTTATATATTCTATTGCTGTGTGATCTGATTAGCTGACTTTGGAAAATGGCTGTTTCAAAATACTTTTTGCCTGAAATAGATGACAAGAATACAGTTCCCAAAGAAGTTCGTCTCATCAAGACCCTCCCAGATCTACTTAAGTGATGAGTCTTGTTTTTTTGACAAGCTGCAAAGTTGGCAATCCTGATTATTTTTTTAAATATAGGTATTTTTGTCTGAAACAGTAGACTGTGGCTCTTGTGAAAGTTTTTGGACTTATTTATCAAATTCTCTTCATGAGGTGAGTTGTCTGCCTGCAAAGTGGCTGTTCCAGTCTGTATTTTTTATCATATTATTTATTATTTTTATTGTTTATACAAATAATCCAAGGCATCAAACATATCCAAGACACGGTTTCCTAGTCCTATTGTGATTTTAACTGGATGGAGATGAGAGTTCAAGATAGTTTTTTCTTGAGTTTATAAACTTACAACTAAAGATTTGACATTCTTATTGCTCTTACTGATCTTTAATACACCCAATCACTTCTGGTATCAATATTATTTTAAAAGTGCCATTTCTATTATTTTCATATCATTTCCTCAGAGGACAGTGCTAACACTGTTGTCATCTAGTCTTTCAGTATTCTCAAGCTTGACATGTTGGTTTACTCTTTGTTGTATCTATATATAGTTCATACAGTACATCCCTTGATTGGGGTATGTCTTTGTCTAAATGTTAATGAAGCTGCTGGTGCTACTTGGGTTCTTTGCCTTGTATTTCCTGTTCATGTATCCCACTGTGGCAGTATCATGTGACATGTCGACTGCATTCGCAATTGCCAACAGCAGACACCACAGAACGTACTTGCATCAGCGTGCTGACACTATCACCATGGCAAGTTTCTCTGAGTATGATAGAACTAGCTCAGCGTGATAAGATTAACACAGGTTCATCAGCACCTGGGAGGTGGGCAGGCCCTATGTAGAGATCAGGAGCTGTTAAGTCATATAACACGAAGTGGTCCAGAAACCCCAGTGTGAATACTATAGTCCAGGAGTCCCCAACCTCAGGTCTGTGGACTAGTACTGGACCGCAGCATGCTAGCAACCGGTCTGCATAAACAAGCAAAGCCCCAGCAGGCAGCACACAAAACCATGCCCCTTCGGGTCAGTGGAAAAACCTCTCCCCACAGAACCGGTCCCTGATGCCCAAAAGATTGGGGACCTCTGCTATAGCCTTCAACTGACTAGTCATAATAACATGATTTACATTCTGATGCTTGACAAGTGAGTCACTCAGTCTCCCAGGGTCATGTGATCATCTTTTGCAACCTTCTCACAAGGAAAGTCAATGGGGAAATCAGATTCTTTGAACAACCGGGTTACTTAACTAATTTAGCAACTTGCCGTGATTCACTTAACAAACGTGCGAAGAAGTCATAAAATGGGCCAAAAACTCACTTAAGAAATTTCTCACTTAGCAACAGAAATTTGGGGTTTCAATTGTGGTCATAAGTTGAGGGCTACCTGATACTACATCACATTGCTGTATCACTCGGTGGAAACTCTCTCTAGATAAGAGGCTCCCCTTTTCTCCAATCCTTGGGGAAAATGCCGAAAAAATGTCTTTACCTATAAAACTCACATGAGCCATTCGCAGAGCAATCCGTGTTTTTACAAAATCAAATCTTCTTGGCCTAAGGAGCGAAATGTATAAGGCGCGGGGGGGGGGGGTTCCTGGTCCATCTAAACCCTGCGCTTCTCTACTGATCTTTCGCCCCCTCCTCTAACGCAAAGAGGCAGGAGAGATACCGATCATCCCCTCTCCCCCTACGTAAGAAGGAAGCCTGGCTCGCTTTCTCGTCTCTCTCTCTCTCTCTCTCTCAAAAAAGGAGCCTCACTCGTACATCCGCCGGGCGGCTCAGAGCCCTCTGCCTCCAGCAGCTGAGACACCCCCCCCCCCCCACAATCCCGAGCTCACGCTCGTGACTCCAGAGCTGGGAGCCGCGGCAGCAGACAGTCCTCGTGCACTACCCGGAAGCAGAGGGAGGTGAGGGCGGGTCTTCGGCCGGAGACAAAACGGATGGTGGGCCCGGCGTCGGAGGGATCCGGAGCGTGGCTTGAGTGGCCGAGCGCCGCGCTCCCTCCCTTCCTCCGCTGGACTCGGCGCAGGGAGCGATGTGATTGGGCGGGCGGTCAGTCCTTCCTTGGATTCCCTCGCCTGCCCTCCGCCTCCGGCTTGTTTGCTCCCGGGTTTCCTAGCGGAGGAAGGTACGCCGGTGGGAGGGAGCGGGCTCGGGATGCGGCGGCCTCGTCGCCGAGGGTCGGGAGGGAAAGTCCGATGGCGGAGCCTCTCCCGAGTAGGGGCTGGGGCTTCATTTCTCGGGATTGGTGCTCCGCGTTGCCTAGGAGCCCCTCCCCTCCCCTTGGCATCTGGCAACTTTTGGGTTCCCTTGAAACCCCAGTGGGGAGGAAGCTGGTGGCGAGGAGGAGAAAGCGCTCTGCGCTCGCTTTGGGGCACGCTCGATCCCTGCTGGGTGGATTCTCCCGTGGCGAGGAAGTGCCAGAGGCTAGCCCTTGGTCTGGTTGAGATTGGGTGGGTGGGAGAGGGACCGCGAGGGAAGGAACCAAGGCGCTGGAAATCCTGGAGTCTTGGGCTTCTGCTCTATAAAGTTTTATCCTGGAAGGTGGGATCTCTCGCATTTTTCTCCCGGAGGAGGGATCTTTGTCCAGCCCTTGGAGGGAGTTTTATTGTTCAATGTATACCTCTGATTTTGGAGAAGTAGTTAAAACATGGTAGACAGGGAAGATAGACAGGGATCTGAGCCAGGATCCGTTGAAGTTACTATTTGGATTGGAGACCACCAAGAAGTCCAGATTATAAACTTGCGTGGGAATTTTTTTTTAAAAAAAGAAAATCCCAGAAGGCATGGCCAATTATTTCTGTACTGCTGCCAAGAAAACATGTAAGTTATATCCATAAAATCACCAGAGGGAAGGGAGTTCAATCTCAAGGAGACTTGATAATCCACTTACTTTGAAAAGGTGTGCTATAAAGAGAAAAAATTCTCTAGTCTACAGTTTATGGAAGGGTGGGAAAAAATTGTCTTTCACACTGAATTTTGTTTGTAGTTCCCTGGTGTTAATGATTTTAATAACTGACTTCCTTGCCACCGCATTCAGTGGAAATGCGTCCTTTTGTATTGAAGGAATACAGTACATCTCTCTCAAGCAGTATATTTAAAATAGGTTTGGTCTTTGAATAGTTCTGTGGAACTGTGCTATATTTAGAGAATAGCATAGCAGAGAAGCAGGGTAGATAAAGATCAATATGTAGAAGAAAGATCTGTTAATGTGGGTTAACTGAATAATCATATGGCAGATAAGATAGAAAGGAAAACCAATTGTTACAAAAGATGCAAATGATAAACAGTGGCGATATAATTCTTAAGTTTTCTTTATAAGTTTTCCAATACTATCTATATTATTACCTTTGGAAATAATGTAGTTTTAAAATATTTGGGAAAATTATAGCTACCGTGTCACACTTTTGTGTGTGTGTGTGTCTATGTGTGTGTCTGTGTATGCCTTTGAGTCAACATTGATTCCTGGGACTGCCTGAACAAGTTTCTGAGTTTTCTTGGCAAGATGTTAAAAGTGATTTGCTATTTGTCTCCTTCCTTGGTCTGAACGGAGGACTGATCTATGGTCACCCAATTGGCTTTGTGCCTAAGTCAGGGTTAGAACTTACTGTCTCCGTACCCCATGCAGCCCTGGACAGCTAGTAATGCTGCCCCACAAGATCATAAACTTTTAACATTATTAATGTGCATTTATTACCTTACTTATATATATATATATATATATATATATATATATATATATATATATATATATATGTTTTCTGAGGTTTTCGCGGGTATTTGTATGTAGGTCTTTGGTTGTTCGGGTTTTCTCCCACGTAAAATTGGAAGTGTCTTGGCGACGTTTCGACGAAGTCCCATTCGTCATCTTCAGGCTGGTGCTTTCAGCTTCGTGCCTCGAGCAGCAATGTGTGGTCTTAGCTGTTTCTTCCTTTTAACTGCCAGTGGGGGTATGAACTGATTGGATGGGAGCTTGGCTGTGTTCTGATTGGGTGGAGGTGTGTTCTGATTGGTTAGGGGCATGGCTGTGCTCTGATTGGCTGGGGGGTTGGCTGTGCTCTGATTGGCTGGGGGGGGTTGGCTGTGCTCTGATTGGCTGGGGGAGTGTTCTGTTTGGTTGTGCTCAGGTTAGTCTGAGTTGCAGAGGGATTCAAGATTTTGGGCTGCCCTGCCATTCCTTGGCTTCGCGTTCGTGGTCGTGCTTCCTCTTCATGGAGGGTGTCAGTTTGCTTCATGTATGGATTGGGGGGGTTTAAAATGGCTAATGATGCAGCTGTGGTCTGGCTTCTGGTTTGTGGTCGTGCCTCATAGTCAGTGTGGCTTTGGGTTTGTTTTTTGTGTGGATGTTTGGTGGTGACCTCCTGTGTGGTTTTTGTGAGTGTGGGTCTGGTATCATTTTTTGTGTTAGGGAGTCGTTTGTCAATAAGGGCGGGTTTCCAAATGGCTGGTAGGCGGGAGGTATCATCTCGCTTGTTCATGCTGTGTGGGCGTTTTTCTATCTCGATGGCTTCTCTGATTATTCTGTTATTAAAATGTTCACTTTTGGCAATGGTTCTGGTATTTTTAAAGTCAATTTCATGTCCTGTAGCTTTAAGGTGTTGGACCAGGGAAGATGTTGGTTCCTCTTTTTTGATTGAGTTCTTATGTTCTTCAATGCGTGCACTTATTCTTCTGTTGGTTTGTCCGATGTATGTGGTGGGACAAGTGGTGCATGGGATTTCGTATACTCCTTGATTTTCTAATTCAATTTTATCTTTGGGGTTTCTAAGGATGGTGGATATTTTTCTGTTTGTGCAGAATGCTGTTTTGATGTTGTGTTTATGGAGGATCTTACTGATTCTGTCTGTGATGCCTTTTATGTATGGGAGGATGGCTTTGCCGTTTTCTTGTTCTTTGTCTTGGATTTTAGTGGGGGTTTCTTTTTGGATTAGGTTTGTAATCTTATTTCTATGGAATCCATTGGATGTTAGTACATTGGTGAGAGTGTGTAGTTCGGGTTTTAGGTGTTGTTCGTCAGCTAAGCGTTTTGTTCTGGAGATGAGTGTCTTGGCTACAGAGTTGATCTGTGCTGGGTGGTGGTGTGAGAGAGCGTGCAGATAGCGGTTTGTGTGTGTTTTCTTCTGGTAGATGGTGTGTCCTAGGGAGCCATTGGATTTCTTGTAGACTAAGACATCCAGGAAGGGAAGTTGGTTGTTAGCTTCTGTTTCCATGGTGAACTGTATTTTGGGGTGTAGGCTGTTGAGGTGTGTGAGGAAGTTGTCCAGTTTTTCTTTCCCATGTGGCCAGATTATGAAGGTGTCGTCTACGTATCTGAGCCAGAGTTTGGGTTTGTGATCCGATTTTTCTAGAGCTTGGGTTTCAAAGTGTTCCATGTAGAGGTTGGCAATGACAGGTGAGAGGGGTGATCCCATGGGTGCTCCTTCTGTTTGTTTGTATTTTTGTCCATTATAGATGAAGTATGTGTTGGATAGGCAGTGGTTGGTCAGATCTAAGATGTGTTTGGGGGGGTTATATTTGTTTTGGATAGCTGTCAAGGCTTCTTTGATAGGCACTTGGGTGAAGAGGGATATGACATCGAAGCTCACTAGTAGGTCGCTGGGCTGTAAGTTTTGTTTCTTTATGATCTCTATAAACTGGAATGAGTTTTTTACGTGTGAGGTGATGGATTCTGCATAGGGCTGTAGTTGTTTGGCGAGAAATTTGGCTAGGTTTTGTAGAGGTGAGCCTATGGAGCTGACTATAGGTCTGAGTGGGGTTCCTTCTTTGTGTATCTTGGGGAGACCATAGAGTTTGGGGCATCTGGATGATTTCTCTCTGGGAATGATTCTTTGCTGGATCTCTTCGCTAATGGGGGAGGCTTTTATTTTGGATCTGGTGGTTTTTTCCAGGTAGGTGGTGGGATCTGTATTTAGGGGTTTGTATGTGGAGTCTTGGAGTAGGTTGGTTAATTTGGTTTGGTAGTCAGATGTGTTCATAACCACCGTGGCGTTGCCCTTGTCTGCTGGTAGGATTATTATGCTGGTGTCTTCTTTAAGGATACGTAGTGCTGTCTGTTCCTCTTTGGGTAAGTTGCTTTTGGGTGGCTTGCTGGTGCAGAGGATGTTGGTGATTTCGAGTCTGATTCTGTTGGCGTCGTCGGGGTTGATTTTAGTCAGGCTGGTTTCAACTCCACATATAATGGTTTCAGTGGGGATGTGTTTGGGAGCGACTGCAAAGTTGAATCCTTTGGAAAGGACATATATATATATATATATAATAAATATAGAGTAATTGTATATTGGATTTTTATTTTTGGTAAGCTGCCTAGAGTCACTGAAAGTGATTGGGTGGCTATATAAATTCTCAAAACAAATTAAAAATATATTTTATATATGCCAAGGCAATTCCTCTTTACTCAATGCGGCTCAGGCAAACCAAAAGGTTTAATATGCCTGTTTTAGCGTGATGCCCTAACCAGTTCACCCAACTGGCTCTGTGTCACTCTTACAGAATATAAAAGTTATCCATGAACTATAGATATTGTATAGAAAGTGATACTTTTATGGTACCCATTTTCTATAAGTAAAATGAAAAACATACAGTGAAGCTTTACAACACTGACTGTTATCTTCATATTAATTAAGTCTCCAATTATTTGGAAGAAGAGTGGGATTAATATATATGTAATAAGAGAACACCAAAATTTCGAAATATACATCTCTTCCTCATAGTGTGGATAGAGGTGATAGATTCAGGGAGATCAGTAGAGAAGTGAAAAGAATTAATCCAAATTTATTCAGAAAGCTATTATATTCTGTACTTTCTTTGCTTTTTATAGTTGGAACCTTCTAGTGATCCTGATACAGTATTACACCTTTTTAAACAATATTGTCATTACATTAGCAGCAAAATAATCTGTAAATCAAGCTCTGGAACAGATTGTTCCAATTGCTACATGCTTCAAGTAAAAGTATGCTGTAGAACTGGAATAAAGTTCCTGTAGTGTTGCTTTGAGATGATTGTTTGGTGTTTGTGCTGATGAAAATTCAACATTTAGGGTAATTTTAATGATTGCTCAGTTTGCCCCTCAGTCTCAATTATAACAGGAAACAAACTACAGTGTCATGTACAATGCTATAGGATGTGTGACTGCAGTAAATATTGAAGTAGGGATTTTCTAAGTTAATTACTGTGGTATTTCAACTCAGTTCTGTGACTTTAAAACGTATTCACAGTTTATATTAAGTTGTTCATAAGTACATAAACTTCATAGTGAAATGATTGCCTAGAACTGCAGTACAGATAAGTTGCAATACAAATCAATTGGTCTGAAAGTACTGCTTGGACTTTAATTACTGTTCTTCAGAATTGTCCTTGAAACATTTTTAAATTGTTTTAAGGTATAAGTAGCCCTTTCTGCTATGTAAGCAAAGTCAGGTAAATCTAATGGATTGGTTTCTTGGCTACTTAGTATCTTGAGATAATGACTGTAAAGCAAAGATTGAAATCTCATGTAGCCATTTTGAAAAACAATGACCAAGTTTGATAACGGTGAACTATATGCAGCAATTTATTACAAACCTGTTATAAATAATGTTTATTGCAAACATGAAAATGTCAGAATTGTATTTTGAAACAGGCCAATGTCTGTTTAGACAACACTCAAATTATTTCAAGTAGCTAATCAAATACTTCAGGGAGCTCAGAAGTGGTGCATGCTATTTCCTGTTATTTTTCATAGCTATTATTGCTAATAAACATTGGTCTATTTTTCTGGAAATTTAGAATAAGATCATTAAAGTATGTTCACAAAAATAATACTGAAGGAAGGAGTCTATGTAGCAATTTGCTATATCCACGTCTCTATTTAAATAGTGTGAGTTTTAGAACAGGTTTGCTTTAAATTATTGATATTTCCTTTGATATATTGTGTAATTGTGGCTTTTTTCTGAAAGATGAAAACAAGTAAGTGTGTGTGTGTGTGTATTTCATTCATTCATTTTCTCCATTCTAAATTCAGTATGTTCCTAGTTTGGAGAAAAGTTCAAACTTTCTTTGATCGTTAACGAAGGCCACTATGCCTTTATGTATTGAAACCAAAAGAAAAGGTTTTTTTTAACAGCTACAAAACCATGTTTTGCTAATGCCTAAAGTTCTGCAATTAATTTAGGATGTTGAGATGATTCATGGCAGGAATAAAAGTTGGTTTGACATCTTATTCTTCTGAGCAATATGTGCCTACAGCTCTCATAATCATACTGGGATGAGTGATACTGACAGTTATACAATTCCTAGTTGGGAATAATATACCTCTTTGTGTGTTGAAAGTAGAGAAGGTTATAATTTTAATCAAATGTCATTGCTTATAGAACTTAAATATGCTTCAATATTGTTATGTGTTTGAAAATAATCAGAATTATAGAGTGGTTTTCTTCAGAGAAGACGGAAGTCTGATGTCCCTAGTTGTTTTTGTTAGTTTGGCTTTAATCATTGCATCCCAGTTCTTCAGTTTTTGCTAACTTCAGAAAAAAGCAGCCATTTCTGTGGAATTTTTTTTTTTACACACAATTCCTTGTTTTTCATACTAGATGGAAGGTGTCTCATATCCCACCCTTCATACAAAACAAATGGGACTTTAATAATCAAGTAATGAATGCCATAAGCACCTATTCGTTGCTTGGGGACCCTTTTAAATGCTTATAATAGTCAGACATAATTCTGATACTAGTCTGTGTTGGAAAGTGATCTATATCTTGCATAAAATAGAGATAATTCAGTCCTGTAGTCCTGTTGTAATGAAACAGAAGCATGTATCATAATAAATATAATTCATTGAAGGCATTAGTCTTATAGTTGCCAACTCTTAACATATGTTATCTGTGTGTGTGATGGGGGCATTATTATCAAATAATGTGTAGGAGTGTAGTGGAAACCTGAGATTATCTACTAATTTGCTAAAGGATCTTTAAACAAAGTTTAGCATTGTTGTCTTAAAGATCTAAGGAATCTTTAAAGAAAGGCTGAAAATAAATGTGAATTCCTAGTGAATTACTCAATTACTACACATATATTCTCTTCACATTGAAAATGGTTTTATATATCTGTATGTTTATATTGCTATCTACCTACTTATATAAACTTTTCACCATTACATGTGAGTTAGGTTGGGCTGAGAGTGAAGGACAAGTCCAAAATCATCCAGTCAGCTCCATAGTTGAATGAAGTTGATGTCAACTTTAGAATGAGCATGGTTGCAGCCATTTTTTCCTTCTCATTTCTAGTTGACACATAGCACAAAGGGAGGGGGGGGGTTGTCAGGTGTTGTGCTAGACCAGGGGTAGGCAACCTTGGCTCTTTTATGAGTCGTGGACTTCAACTCCCAGAATTCCTGAGCCATTTGATGCTGGCTCAGGAATTCTGGGTGTTGAAGTCCACAACTCATAAAAGAGCCAAGATTGCCTACCCCTGCGCTAGACAAAACAGACTTTCTCTCTTGGACTTTCTCTCATGGGAACCAAGGTCATCGGCTGCTCCTGAGATTGCGGGCTGGGCATTTCATGAAAAGCCCACTAACAATCCGAATGGGGAAACGTAGTTGCTTGCATAGCCTTAGGGGTGGGATTTCTTAATTTTGTATTGGGGAATTGTTATGCATCTCTTCAGACTTGGTTTCACTTTTGAAGTGCCGATACTTTCTATCAATAAACATGTTCTTTGAGGAATTTGGAAGCCTTGGAGTTCTGCTTTATTTGTCTGTCTGTTGGAACCATGACATTTGAGTTTGCCATAACCAGGCCTAGTTGCCTTAAAGCCACCACATACTTGCATAAGAACCACATATGCATATAGAAAGAGGGCACAGTGGTTTAGCAGTTAAAGTTGCCGGGCTTGTCAGCTGGAAAACGGAGAGGCCGGTTTCAAAAGCCGAACACCGTGCAATGGGGTGAACTCCAGTTACTGGCTCTAGCTCAGGGGTAGACAACCTTGACTCTTTTATGACTCATGGACTTCAATTCCCAGAATTCCTGAGCCAGCCATGCTAGTTCAGGAATTTTGGGAGTTGAAGTCCATGAGTCATAAAAGAGCCAAGGTTGCCTACCCCTCTCTAGCTCCTGCCAATCTAGCAGTACAAAAGCATGCAAATGCGAGTAGATATTAGGTACCATTTCACTGGGAAGGTAATAGGGTTCCGTGTGCACTTGGCATACAGTCATGCTGGCCACATGTTATGAAAGTATCTCTGGGCAACGCTGGTTCCCTCGACTAAGAAACGGAGATCAGCACTGCCCTGTAGAGTTGGATACAACTGGACAAGGGAACCCTTTACCTTTATGCATAGAGAATAAAAATATTCCATAGCCAAAAATTACTAGAAAAGAGTAAGGGCAAGTAGGAAAAACTGAACCAATTTCAGACAAAAAAGAAAAAAGCTCTCACCAATCTGCCCCATTGAGAAATCAGCTCAGCTAAAGGGCAGTTACAAGTTAGGGAATGTGGCTAGCACAGGCTGGCTGGGAAACTCTGAGAGTTGGAAGTCCACACATCTTAAAAGTTGCCAAGATTGGGAACCCTTTCTTTAGTCTATGGTCACTAAAACCTGAAGCCTAACACTGCCCCCCCCCGGGGGGGTTTATTAAAACATTTTTATAGTTAGCAGATTGCAGGCAATACTAACCTTGCTACTGTCAACAGATCTTAAAATCAAAAAGCTAAAAATTTGCCTATTATGCCTGTACTTTTCAACTTTAATACTAAGACTTTTAATTCCCAGAATTTCCTGGCTGGGGAATTTGGGGAATTGGTCCATGGTTCTTAAAATTGCTAAAGTTGCGAAACACCGGCTTATACTGAGCAACTCTTATTGTTGTGTACTATTGTATGTTACTTTTCCTCACAATGGCTAATTATTTTTTTTTTTTTAAGGCGCAGAGCATGGAGAATGATGAATTTCCGTCAGAGGATGGGATGGATTGGTGTGGGACTGTATCTAATAGCAAGTGCTGCAGCCTTTTACTATGTCTTCGAAATCAATGAGACTTACAATCAACTAGCACTGGAACACATTCAACAACCCCCAGAGAAATTTAAACAAGAAATCAGTTGGATGCACTCCTTAAAAACACGTCTTCTCTCTGTACCCTTTTGGCTATGGGCCATTATCTTTTTAATACCTTATTTACAAATGTTCTTATTTCTTTACTCATGTACGAGGGCTGATCCTAAAACAGTGGGCTACTGCATAATTCCTATCTGCTTAGCTGTGGTTTGCAATCGTCATCAAACATTTGCAAAGGCCTCCAATCAAATCAGCAGACTGCAGCTTATTGACACGTAAGGAAATCAATGTGGCTTGCCCTGTCCCCTTCCCCGGTGGCTGCTTTTTGATAAGTTGAAGATCAATTGAATATCTGAAAGGAACTTGAATTTTTTTTCCTCAACGTTAACCTCTGGACAGAGCACCTACCAACCTTCTATTTTTTTTTTTAACAAGATGATTTTTTAACTGTTGAGGGGGGTATTCTATTTGGTGAAAAGTTCTTTTGAGAACAGAGGGTAACGTTCTTCATATTTGCCTTACAAAGCAGAATTTCTACGCTCCATCTGAAGATTTTAGAGTAAATATATATTTGAAACCCTAATTCACTGTGCATCCTTCAAAATGTCAAGTTTCCTATAAGGGAATTGCTGAAAATTGACTTTGCCTATGTTTATGTGTAAACTTTGGAATTATTATAAAAGTGGCATTGAGACATTGTCCTTTCTTCTTTGATGATGTTGCACTAAATAAAATGAGATTCCTTTTGCATACATCTTTAAAGAAAATTATCTTTTTATTTGATCATATATTTTACTTCTGCATAATTTCTTTAAAATGTAATGCTACTCATGTTTCAAAAACAAGTTGTTTAATATTCCATTCTCTAATCAAGTATCTGAATCATTGCAAAGATAATAAAATGCATTTCATACAAAATAACTAGAACCAAACTAAAATCCAGTCTACAGGTCTCAGTTGCAATATGCTGAATACTATTTCTGAGAACTGTAAGCTCACAGACACACCATTGGGAAGGTTATTTGGGTGCAGAAATGGGGACACAATGGATCTTCAGATAATATCTAACTAAAAATTCCATTTTTGATAACTTGAATAAGTAGAAATTGAAGCGCAAGAACAGAAAATTCCCCATTATCAGTTTTTAATCCTTGCAAATAACAACATACATTTATACTATTCAAAATTACTACCACTAAAATATGTGTGTATCTGACTCCCAACTCTGTTACAAATAAAATATTAAAAACAAGAAAAATACATCAATAAACAAAACAACAACAACCCTCCTCCAGGTATGAACAAAAAAAAGAAGGCAACAGTTAAATAAAAAAAAATATCTTTAGACCAGAACTGTAAACTGAGTATCTCAGAAAAAATCTACTCTAGTTCTCATGAAGATAAAGGGAAAGGGGGAAGTACATTCAGACTTTTAAGATTCTGTTACTATAATCTTACAGCAAAAGGAGCATTAGCATGCAGAATCTTGGTTTCCAAGCCTATGGTCTACCTTGAAGGGCTAAAACAGTCTTGGCAGTCTCAGTATGTTTACTCTCTTCCTCCATCTGCTTGCCCTCTCTTCTACTTCTCCAGCTCATCTAGTTTGGCTTTCCTTTTTCTAGTTCAAAAGCTTGGTGGGGTGAAGTATGCTAACCTGGCTTTCTAAGGACCTTGAAAAAAAAAAAACTGGCTAAACTTGCCAGCTGTAGATGTAATGCACATCAAAAGCTAGGGTTGGCCAACTGAATTGATGAATGATGTGCTGGTCAGTTTGCCCCTTTTTCAGCAGATGGGGCGTTGACTTACCTGAACGCCTTTTCTCAGCACGGAGATGGATAATCCACGCAGTGGGTTGAGACTGTATTCCTGGCCAATCAGATCAGTCAGCCAAAGTTGCCACGCCCTGTCCTGGACCATGATTCTCCAGTCTTGACTCGAGCGCAGCCATTGACAGTAAGACGTTTTGGCTCCACTAAATATACCCTATTATCCTAGTCTATAAAGGTGGGTGTGGATTATCCATCTCCGTGCTGAGAAGGCGTTCAGGTAAGTCAACGCCCCTTCTCCAGCACTGGAGATGGATAATCCACGCAGTGGGACATACCAAAGCCTATTGTCCCTTGGGTTGGGGAATAGACTGGTCCCGTGTGTAACTTTGGTCTAGAACCTGCTGGAGAACCCTCCTACCGAAGGAGGCCTCTGCAGAGGAGTACTTGTCGATTTTGTAATGACGAATGAATGGAGAGGGCGAGGCCCAAGTGGCTGCCCTGCATACCTCTTCAATAGAAGCCTGCATGGCCCATGCTGCTGAGGTGGCAGCACTCCTTGTGGAGTGGGCCGTGATATGCTTGGGGACTTGCAAGGACTCCGCCTGGTATGCCCCAGTGATGCATGCCCTAATCCACCTACCGATGGTAGAGGACGAGACCTTCCGGCCCCTAGTAGCGGGGTGGAAGGATATGAAAAGCGCTTCCGAGCGTCGGAATTCCGCTGTGCGCAAAATGTAATGTCTTAGTGCCCTTCGTACGTCCAAGGTGTGCCATTGTTGCTCCAGGGGATGAGCTGGGTTTGGACAGAAGTCTGGTAGGACTATTTCCTGTGATCTGTGAAAAAAGGAGTTGACCTTTGGAATGAATGGTCTATTCTTAGGACTACCTTGTCCCTGTGAAAATGACACAGGTCCTTCCTCGTTGAGAGAGAAGCTAACTCGGATATCCGTCGAGCTGACGTGATAGCTACTAAGAATGCTACCTTATGGGTCAGGTAGCGAATGTCACATGTTTTGAGTGGTTCGAAGGGCGCTCTGGTAAGAGCTTGTAGTACTCGTGGTAGTTCCCACGATGGATACCTGTGCACGGTTGGCGGTCTGATGTTCGCAGCCCCCTTGAGGAAGGATCGTATTAAGGGATGCTTGCCCAAGGATTCACCGGGGCTGGCAGAAAGTATAGTTGAGAGGGCGGCGATTTGCCTGCGCAGCGTGTTTGGCGAGAGGTCCCTCTCTAGGCCATCTAGTAAAAATTCTAGGATCTTGGGAATTGTGATCCCTTCGAGTAACAATTCCTGTTTAGAGCACCATGATTGGAAGCTTCTCCACGTGGCCTCGTAGATACGGTTCGTGGAGGGGCGCCTTGATGCCTGTATGACCCTAATTACACCCTGTGAGCAAGCCCCCTTGGCTAAAATTGACCGTTCAAGAGCCAGACGGCTAGTTGTAGCCATTGTGGCTCTGGGTGGGAGATCTCCCCCTGCTTGAGGGAGATCCTCTCCGGAGGAATCCGCCATGGATTCGTGCGGGAGAGACTCCTCAAGTCTGCGAACCAAGGTCTCCTTGGCCAATAAGGGGCCACAAGGATTACCTCGGCCCTTTCCCGCAGAATCTTGCGTACTACCGCCGGAAGGAGAGGTAAGGGTGGAAACGCGTACAGGAGTCCCCTTGGCCATGGGCTCTGTAACGCGTCCGTCTGCTCTGCTCCCCTGGATGGGAATCGGGAGAAGAAGCGAGTTAGGTGGGCATTGGAGGGAGAGGCAAAAAGGTCCACCTGGGGAAGCCCGAAGCGGTGACAGATCTCCCTGAAGATCCTCGGGTGTAGTTGCCACTCCGAGTGATCTATTGTTGATCTGCTCAACAGATCTGCTTGGATGTTTGCCTCCCCCGATATGTGGTCGGCCTTTATGGAGGCCAGATTTTGTTCCGCCCAGGCCCCCAGTAGGAGGGCCTCGGCCAAGAGCGAGCGAGAGTGTGTGCCCCCCTGACAGTTTATGTGGGCCTTGGCTGTCACGTTGTCCGTCAGGACCAGTACGTGCCTGCCTTTTATGCTGCTGTGAAAATGCCTTAATGCTAGGTGAATAGCCCGCAGCTCGAGCCAGTTTATGTTGTGTCGGAGATCCACCGCTGACCAGCGGCCCTGTGTCCACTTGGTCCCCAAGTGGCCTCCCCAGCCGAATAAGCTCGCATCTGTTGTGACTACTACTCTGTCTGGTTCCCTGAAGGGGGACCCCCTGAGGAGAGCTGGAGATAGCCACCACCTGAGGGAGTGTCGTACTCTCAGAGGTATGCCTACCCTCTTCCGGGATGCACTGATTTGCTGTCTCTGAAACGGGAGCATGAACCACTGCAGTTCTCTTGAGTGCAGCCTTGCCCAAGGAACTATTGCTATGGTCGATATCATCTTCCCTAGCAGCTGGGAGAGGCAGACCAGCGTCACTGACTGACCGCGGCTTACCTGTTTTACGGCTTTCTTTATGCTGCTGAGGCGTTCCTGTGATAGGTACACCTTGCACTCCTTTGTGTCTATGACCGCTCCCAGATGGAGTATTCTCGTAGTTGGGGTTAGATGGCTCTTTGGAAAGTTCACCGAGAAGCCGTGGTCCTGCAGCAGTTTTATCACTAACTTTAGGTCTGCCCGAGACTGCTGGGCGGACGATGACTGGATTAGAATATCGTCCAGGTAGCACTGGACTCTGACTGGTACGTTTCTTAGGTGTGCTGCCAGAACCGCCAGAATCTTGGTGAACACCCTGGGCGCTGATGACAGGCCGAATGGAAGTGCCCTGTATTGAAAATGGTGCCCCCTGTAGGCAAACCGTAGAAAGCGGCGGTGAGCCAGAGAGATAGGGATGTGCAAGTATGCCTCCGTGAGGTCGATCGATGCCAGAAAATCCCCTTTCCTTACGCTTCCAAGGATGGAGCGTAGTGTCTGCATTTTGAATTTGCGGTATTTTATGTAGAAATTTAGCCTTTTAAAATCCAAAACGGCTCTCCAACCCCCCGAGGGTTTTGGGACCATGAAGAGGATAGAATAAAACCCATGGTCTCTCTGGTTCATAGGCACTGGCTCTACGGCCCGTATGTTTAGAAGGTGCTGAACGGCCTCATTCATGAGCCTTCTTTGTTGGGTTTGTGGGACAGGGGCACGGGCGGAAGCGGTTCGGGGGCTTTGAGAGAAATTCTAGAGATAGACCATGACGTATGGTGTTCCTGACTCATACGTCCGTGGTGGTCTCTTCCCACTGGGGAGCAAACCCTGCTAGTCTGCCCCCTATGGGAAGGTCTGGGTGGGAGTCATCTGGTACGGCGGAAGGGGCGGTTGTTCCCCCGAAAGGGCCGTCTTCCCTGCGTTTGCCTATGTCTTGTATTCTGTCTGTCCCCCTGTCTTTCCCTATCCTGTCTAGCTTGGAAGGGTTGGGAATTTTGAAAGTAGTTGACCCTGGCTTCCGTACGAAAGGATTGTTTCCTTCCCCAGGAGCCGGGTCTCTTGTCCTGCCTTTTAAGCATGTGTTTAAGGACCTTGCGCTTGTCCTTGTTCTCTGTCAGGTATGGCGTTAGTGCCTCACCAAACAGCTTTGCCCCTTGGTACGGAGCCGAAGCCAATTTCCACTTGGATTTGGTATCCGCCTGCCAGTTCTTTAGCCAGAGGATGCGCCTGCTCGTGTTGTTTGCCGCCATTGCCTTGGCTGAAAACTTGGTCGCTAAAAGTGTCGCGTCCGACGCATATTCCGTGGCCGCTACCATTTTGCTGAGTTCCTGGTGAGTGCGTATATCCTCCATGGGAACCCGGCCCTGTAACTCACGGAGCCAACAAAGTGTGGCTCTGGTGAAAAAGGACGCGGAGGTAGTCGCCCTGGTAGCCCAAGCTATTGCCTGGTGCGTTCTCCTGTAGTTGGACTCACTCTTTCGGTCCTCGGCTTTAAGAGCCTCAGCAAAATCTCCTGATATGGCCGTGTCCGATATCAGGGGACCTATGGGTTCGTCCACCACCGGCACCTCCAATGTTCCCTCTAGCTCCCTTGCTACATTAAATAGCTTCCTCTCCGCATTGCTAGGAAGCGGTAGGGAGGTTGGCGCTGCCCACTGTTTCCTTATTGTGTTTAGGAACATGGTCGGGCATGGTATGCGGTGTTGAGTGGTTACCTTTTCGGCGAACGTCGGCTCAGCCTCCGTGTCAACTGTGACAGGCTCCGCTGGTGTCCCATGCCCCAGATGGGCTGTGGCCTCAGCCTTGCGCAGAATGGTAACAAAAAGAGAAGGGTTAAACAGGCCGCTGAAGGACGGCCCTTGAGGTGAGGTGTCCTCCTCTTCCTCAGACATTTGAATCCCTTGTGACGTACCTGGCTGGTCCAGGTAAGCTTCCTCAGAGACCGACGAGTCTGAGAAGGAGGAGAGGTCCTGATGGTCCTCCGTTTCCTCCCGATGCCTCGTTCTAAGTCCTAGAGGCTTGGCTTTTGAAGTTTGAGCCCTGGCCTCAAATGCACGGTCCACTGCCTGTGCTATTAGGGTAGCTAGCAGATCCCCCGTCAATGCAGGAGGAGTGACCATTGCCTGCGACCCTGCAGGTGCTGTGGTTAGCATGGTCCTCGGGGTTTCCTGTAACCTCCGTGGGGAGGGGGATCGGGAGAGCGATGAGAATTCGCCTATCCCACCCTCCGTCTGGGACTGTGATGAGTTCCCTAATGACCAAATGGCCCGTGGGGATGAAGGGAGACCCAGTGGTAGATCAGGACCTATTCCCCCATTCTGCCTATTTTCAATTCTGGCCCTTTTCTGGGCTCTGTCGAACTCTTTTTCTAGGGCTTGGTGTCTTCTGATTGCCTGTTTGTCAGCCTTCTTTGATGACTTCCTTGCAGCCTTTCTAGGGGCTGCAGAGGATTCCAAATCCTCTGAAGCGGGTGCTCCAGATGATGAAGGCAGGGCTCCAGTGGAGGGAATGATTGCTTCCTCCATTCTCCACTAACGCCGGGCCGCGATAGGGGGGACCCAGGTAGTAGGAGAGCTCCAACTTTGAGTAAGGACAGGCGCACTACTGGGGGCGTCTGGAACTCAGGAGCAGACTCTGCAAAATTGTCAGAGTTAGTCACTGTGCACGGATAAGAACAGGCACGCTAATGGGAATGCCTGGAACCCGGCTTGACTATGGTGGGTAAGGACAGGCACGCGACTGGGGATGCCTGGAACCCACCACTAAATCCAGAAGCGTACGGGCCACTAATGGGGGACCCGAAGTCTGGAAGGAGCCAAAGGCAACTAAACACAGTTAGTTATGAAAGGTTCTTATTTACTTTAGGTAGAAGACACCAAGTCCTGGAACCAGCAGCTATGTGTCTGATTTGAATGTCTCTGAATGAATAATAGATGCTTTAGTACCCCAGTACTGCTTGCCTATTAATTCACTCCAGCGGCTGAACCTAGCTTTCTCAGGGAGCCTTAGATCCCCTGTTTGGACAAAAATATGGCCGCCGCTGCCAGGAGACTACTGCGCATGTGTTAAAAGGAGCAGGAGATTATTGCGCCTGTGCTAAAAGGGCTGCCTGTGCCACGTGCGGTTGTAACAAAGAGCCGCGCGTGCTCCCAGCTGTGCAGACAATGGCGCCTCGTTTAAAAAATCCTGAGCAGCCTGGTGAGTGAAAAAGACTGCTCCTTCGCACGCCAGCTGTTTCCCTTAATCAATCTCCCTCCCAGCATGCGTCCCCTTTGTCCTCCGCTTCCCTCGCTAATTGCTTGCCTTTCTGTCTTTTTTGTTTTGTTTGTCTTAAACGCGAGGGGTTGCCCGAGCCTCCCCGTTTTTTTAAGGCGGCTGCCGGCTGCTGGAAGGTGGTTGGGGTTTGGGTTAGGGAGGGGAGTTAGGGATTTCCCCCTTTTAAGTGGGGGTGGTTTCCCCTGTAGGGAATCTGACTTCCTGAGTCTTACAATTTATCCCGGAAATTTTGAGTAATCAATTAAATTGAATTAAATTATCTCTAATTAACTTTTAAACTAAGCAATTTCAGCTACTAGAAGAAATCCCCCCCAATGGAAAGGAACTATACCTGCCCAGGAGCCAAAGTTGTAGGTCTGTCTGCATGGCCAGATCAGTCAAGACTGGGGAATCATGGTCCAGGACAGGGCGTGGCAACTTTGGCTGACTGATCTGATTGGCCAGGAATACAGTCTCAACCCACTGCGTGGATTATCCATCTCCAATGCTGGAGAATGGAGAGCAACCAAGTGCTTCCCCCGAGGTTTTCTAATAAATGCTGGGCCGTAAAACTTGGGGGGAGGGGTATTAGCTGAGACTAGCCTTGTTGGGAAGTGAGGAGGTTATTTCTGCCTGACAGAAGTTGCTCCAGTCAAGCGTTATCAGTGCTGCCTTTCCCAAGCAAAAAAGGGTACTTTCAACTTTGCTTCTCTTTTACTTGCTCATACATACAATCTTCTTGTTGAATAATTTAAAATAACAGATAAATAACTTTATGAACAATTTTAAATCAACATCCAATCAAACATTTTTTTAAAGATAAGTTTTCATAGTATGGGAACTTTAATATTTTTTTAAAAAAGTTTTACAGTTTCCATCAGGAGTGTGGTTTTGTCCGTTTTAATGGTGGTTCATCTGAATATCCTTTGGTGTTGATATGCTTCCCTTCTTCCTTTTCCTCTTCCTCGTCATTTTCATCTCCATTATCACCTACAAAAATATTAATCATCACATAGAACTATTTTTTCTATTAACAAGTGCCTCCTAAAGTATCATTCTACTTGTGATAAACTTATTTCCATAATAGAATTCAATTCTTTTCTGCTAGTTCAAGTTCAAAATACATGTGAGCAAAAGATTATACACAGAGTTGTGCTTCTATACTTTAGAAATAATTAGATATTTTGTTAGGTATAGTTGATTAGTTGTACTTTTACATTGTGTTTGAATGACAATCTGATGCACTCAGCTACTTCCCCAGAATTCATCCATACCAAAATACACTAGCTATTCAGAGTAACCATTCTCCTGATTGAATTGTGAATTGGAATTATCAGTGTCTGCCTAGTTACTTACAGAGGACTAGGAAGTCATTTTGATTTTTTTAAATAGAATCTTTCAGAAAATTCAGAATAAAATCTGTACTAATCTGCAGTCAGCATCACCTCAGATAGAAATTCAGCCTTCCCAATGCTTTTTTTAAACTCTCTTTTACAGTTGGGCTAATGGGGATGAACTATGAAAATCACAGAGCCACAGTTTTCCCAGAGCAGACTTACTTTTGAAGGGTCCATCTAGATTTCTGTAAACAGATGTAAAAATTAATCATCTGTTAACTCCCCTGTTCCTGTTTGAACAACATGACTACATTACTGTAGTCCTCAATATTGGTTAAGAATTGATGCTGACTTTTCTGACACTCTCTGCTGCTGTTAATTATGCCATGGGCTTGTGTTCCTTCTGAATGGTTTTTATAAGGATATCTACACTTGATGATATTGTGCTCGTGTTTAAAAAGGCTGAAAAGCCATGATGTGAAAGCTATTGCTGAATTAGCCCCCTGATCATAGATGGAAAGGTCCTTGTGCAAGTTATCAGAAAATATATATAGCAAATAAGAGAATTTCCACCAAGAAAAAACAAGGTGGTTTCAGAGCAAACCATGGCTGTGTATGCCAGACTTTCACCACCAGGCAAGTAAATTGTTACTACAGTATATTTATTGTTTTCAAGACTACCTTTAAGAGCTTCCACTGGGATTTCGAGTAGAAAGCTGTTTTGGTGATCAGCATTTGCAGCAAAATCACCTGAGCCTTTGCTGCATTTTAGGACACAGTTAAGTGCACAAGGGCACAATGATAAAACTAGTCCTCTTATGGTCAAAACAGGAATGTGATGAGGGTATGTATTATAACCATTATTGTTCAATGAGGTGATAGATTGGATAATGGAGAAAAGTCAGAAATACAAGAACTCAATGTAAGGCAGATAAACTGAATTTCACAGATGCAACATAAACCAATGACTCTGTTTTCACAGAGGAATCAGAACAGAAGGCACAGGAACTATTAGGTGTCATAAAAGAACAGAGAGGTTTGGACTAAAACAAAACATGACTTCGTCACCTCATGACTCAGAAATTAACATGGCCTTTAGAAATGAGCCAAATGAACAAGTGCATGAGTTCAAAAGCCTAGTTATCTGATTTTGCATCAACAGTAGCTAGATTCACTGATGTTGGATGAATTGGTAGTGCTCAGTCAGCTTTTGCCAATTAATAGTAATGTCTTTGTAAAAGGAAAAATAGCTGAAAATTAAGTATCCAATGTAGCCATCATGCTACTCATGTTCTATGCAGCAGAAATGTGCGCATAGTATACTCAGCACCCATGGAAGATTTCAGATGAAGTGTTTTAGGACAATCCTGTATGATTGATGTTGGAATGGGAACATTACATTGATATGTCAACTGTCCATCACTGATAATATGATCTGGCAATCATTCCTTTGTTGTTCCAAAGATGCTTTTTCACAAGGCAACTGGACTGTTTTTCTTTGAAGACATTTTGCTGAAGAAGCTTCTTGGATGAGAAGCGAAACATCGTCAAAGAAAAACAAGAAGTCCAGTTGGCTTGTGAAAAAGCATCTTTGGGATGCCAAATAGAGGCTGACATATGATAGTTACACTCTAATATCAGTAAGCTGCATCTGCTCAGGACACAGAACACTAGAAGGATATCTACAGTTATTTCTCAACCATGGCCACAACAGCTCCAGTAGCAATATCCTATAATGGGGATGTCCTGCCAATGCCAGAACACATGAATGAAGCACTGTAAAACAGTGCTTTCAACTTCCATCCTTTGCAGGGGAATACAATGTTATCAAATGCTGCTGAGGTCCAGGAGGACTGAAAAAGATGCATTCCTCTCATCCTGGACATGATAAAAATCATCAACCAAAGCAACCAATATCAGTTTCAATCAATGACCAGGTCTGAATCCTAAATGACAGTGACCTAGATAAATCATTTTATTATTTATTTGTATCTCACCTATATTTTTACAAATACATCAAGATAGCGAATATATCCAACACACCTTCTTCCTATTTTGTCAACCACCACCACCACTCTGTGAGGCAAGTTAGGCTGAGAGTGATTGGCTCTAAGTCACCCATGCTCAACAAAATTCTCTAAAAAGGGCAAGTTGGAAACAGTGAAAGTGTAAAAAAATGAATAAACAGGTGGCATCACATCCTTTTTCAAAGACATGATTCTCTCATCTCTCTTTCTGAGGATCTCAAGTCAATTCAATAAAACAATCAGAGATATCATTCTTTCTTGGTTTTATGAATGGGTCTGTCACTAACCCATGGATTCCTACTTTCATATACTCACAATTAGATGACACCAATTTATATTTTCTGACATACACTTTAGCCCTTCATTTATAATTAAATCTATACATTAATTTTTCTGCATATATTCAGCAGTTTTATTCTGTAAGATCAGGCAATTTCATTCAGCTCTATTACATCCTTCCTCTTTCTCTTAGAATCACTGGCAGACATTTTCTTTTTATTATGTTTTTAATTTATGGCCTTTACTTTTTACTCCTTTTACATTCCAAGTTGCAGTTTCTTCCACAGGTCATTTGCATGACCTTTTGGGCCACCAGATATTGAATAAAATAGAGCTGGAAGGGACATTGGAGGTCTTCTAGTCCAGCCCACTCAAGCAGGAAAACCTATACCATCTCAGACAAATGATTCTCTAGCCTTTTAAAAAAATCTCCAGTGATGGAGCGCCCACGATTTCTGGGGGCAAGCTATTCTACTGATTAATTGTCCTCACTGTCAGCAAGTTTCTCCTTAATTGCAAGTTGCTTCTCTCTTTGACCAGTTTCAACTATTGTTTCTTGTCCTGTCCTCTGGTGCTTTGGTGAATAACATGACCCCCTCTTCTTTGCAGCAGCCCCTCAAATACTGGAAAACTGCTATCATGTCTCCCCTATTTCTTATTTTCTTTAGACTAGCCAAACCCAAGTCCTGCAGCCATTCTTCATGTGTTTTAGTCTCCAGGCCTTTGATCATCTTAGTTGCTCTTCTCTGAATTTTTTCCAAACTCTCAACATCTTTTTTGTATATGGTGACCAAAATTGGCTGTAGTATTCCAGGTGTGGTCTTACAAGGGTTTTATAAAGTGGTACTAGTATCTTGCGTGATCTTGATTCTATGCGTATTTATACAACACAGGATTGTATTAGCTTTTTTTGGCTGCTGCTGCACACTGCTGGTTCATGGTTAAGTGATCATCCACTAGGACTCAAAGGTCCCTCTCACAGTTACTGTTTTTAAGCCAGGTCTTGCCCAATCTGTACTTGTACCTTTGATTTTTTCCTACCTAAACTTTGCTTTTCTCCACACTGAAACTCATTTTGTTGGATAGGGCCCATTGTTCAAGTTTGTAAAGATCTTTTTGGGTCCCAAGTTTGTCTTCTACGGTGTTGGCTATTCCTGTCAGTTTGATGTCATCTGCAAATTTGATGTGTTCCCCTTCAATTCCCTCATCTAAGTCATTGATAAAGATATTGAAGAATACTGGGCCTAAGACGGAACCTTGTGGTACCCCACTGCTTACTTCTCTTCATGTGGATGTAGTGCCATTGATGACTACTCATTGAGTACGGTTTGGCAATCAGCTGCAGATCCATCTGGTAGTGGTGTTGTCTATTCCACCTTTTTCTAGCTTACCAAGGAGTAGGTTGTGGTCTACTTTATCAAATGCCTTACTGAAATCTAAGTATCCATGTTAGACAAAGCTTTGAGACGATTCTCTTTGGTAAGATAGAAAGATGAGGTATAAGTTACCAAGCCTTAATTCCATCCATGCCAAACGCAACCTCCCTTGCTAACAATAAGGATCACACTGGTCAGTTTGGATTAGTATGCCCCAAGCACAATCAAAGCCCAATTTTATCCTCACTCATAGGATGCAATATCCCAAAACGTCCTCCTTCATTTGGGAGCTGAAATAGAGCAATCAAACCTGTCCTCACAGGTACCACAAAAAGCAGGGGTAGGCAACCTTGGCTCTTTTATGACTCGTGGACTTCAACTCCCAGAATTCCTGAGCCAGCCATGCTGGCTCAGGAATTCTGGGAATTGAAGTCCACGAGTCATAATAGAGCCAAGGTTGCCTACCCCTGCCATAGAGTATGAATGACCATCATAATATGAAGGACAAAAACCAATTCCAAATATCAGACCTTCACCTCCACGCTCATCTCGGTCCCCGGCGGCAGCGAGGCTCTCCTGTTGCACCAGAAGGCCAAGCCGAGCGGTGACTTCCTCCCGCAGCTGAGACAAGCCCGCCAGCAGGCCCCGCAGCTCTCCCGGAGGATCACACCGAACTCGCCATGCTCGTTTCAAGCCATCGCGGCCGGTCAGCTCCGCCTGCAACTCCATCGCTCGCTTCCCGGCGCCAACGAGGAACCAATCAGTTTTAGCGTATTCCCTCTGACGAAACTGTCAGAGAAAAAAAAACACACACACACATCAGGAAGCGGGGGGGGGGAGGTCGCTCTTCCAGTTCGCCTCTCCTAATTCAACGTACATGCGTCACCAATCCCGCTCGCTTTTGTTGTTGATACGATATATAGTCGGAGGAGGAGCGCACCTAACCGTGCCTTATCTCCGCCTCCATTCCCCTTTGTGATTGGCTGTCGCCGCTCACGTGCGGAGGGCCCCGTTTGTTCTTCGTCGCGACTTGTTGTCCGCTTCCGGTATGCGCGGAAGCGTCACCTGGTGGCGGGTTCTCGTTTTCCCGCCTTTTCCTCCTCCGCCTCGGGCTTTTTACGACTGAGTCGGAGAAGCAGATACGTCAGGGAGATGGAAAGGGCGACGGCTGCTTCTGGCGCGCCAGAAGAGGACGGCGGCAACGACAGCAACGCGTCCATTGGCGGCGAAGACGGGGACAGGAACGCCG
This sequence comes from Crotalus tigris, assembly GCF_016545835.1. Taxonomy (NCBI): domain Eukaryota; kingdom Metazoa; phylum Chordata; class Lepidosauria; order Squamata; family Viperidae; genus Crotalus; species Crotalus tigris. Next base: position 686,022 of record NW_024097902.1, on the reverse strand, counting down.
AGGAGCCCGTCGTGTCGCTAGCCGAGGTGCTGGCCGAAAACGAGGAGTTGGAGAACGAAGCGCGCGCCGTGCTAGGCGGGAGCGACCACGAGCGTTGCAGTTACTCTCAGGTGAGAGGAGGGCGGGGCTGGCTAAGGCCGGCCTGATGGAAGGGTTGCTTCTCCAAGGCGCTTGAGAAGGCTCCCTTTAACCTCTTGCCTTCAGTTATGTCGGACTTAAACTTTTTTCTCCCATTTTCAGCGCTGTCAGATTTTCGACGACTGTCCGGACAACTCCCTGTATATATTACCCTAGCTTGGTACTGAGAACGGGGAAATTAATGGGGAGAATGGCAAGGGTTGGTTTGCCATTGCGCTTTCCTAGGGCTGAAAGAGGGTGACTGGCCCGAGGTCACCCAGGTGGCTTTGTGTCTAAGGTGGGGCTGGAACTCGCTGTCTCCGGGTTTTTAGCCTGATGTCTTAACCACTACAGCAACACGGATTACTGGTGGACTACCACTTTCTTATTGTTAGCCGGTAAAGTCAGTGCTTGTTGACAGTGGATAATGGGAACTGCAGACCATAAGATCTGGGGAGCTCAGGGTAGGAAGTTGGACAAAATTTGGGGGGCCATGGAAGTAAGAGGTGCAACTTGACTAGCTGCTGCTGCTGACAGTACTATAATTTATTTTTGGCTTATTGGCTATGGTGAATATTGTGGTAAATTTAAAAGATAAGTTCACAAGCTATTAGTAATAACAAAACAGCAGTCTAATGAAAAAAGGGAAGATAACCATATATTTGTGTTTATGTGTGTGTGTGTGTGTATGTGTGTGCCGGAGCATGCCTTTGAGTCATTGTTGACTCTTGCCAATTGCGGTACTAGTCTCTTCAGGTTTTTGTAAAATTTGGGAAGTAAGATACCATTGCCTCTTTTTTAGGGCTGAGAAGGAATGACTAACCCAAGGTCACCCACCTGGCTGGTGCTTAAGGCAAGATTCATAGCCTTCCAATTTCTAACCTGGTGCCTTAACCCTACACAAAATTGGCTCTTTAAAGCTGAGATCAGCCAAGAAGATCTTGTCACCTTTTCGATCTGTGGGTTTTGTTTTGTTATAATCAACCAATTATTATTAGCTCCAACAATAACTGAAATATGCTAAATATCTGTATTTATACTTTTAATTAGTTTTCAGACTTTTTTAAAAAAAATGGTAATCTTTTTAATTTTTTTCAACAAAAGAAGTTGTTATAAGTTAAAATTCCAATGTATTATGGGCAATATAAACTGTGAGATGGATTCTACCATACAAAAACTTTTTGGTATAAAAAAAGGAAAAAGCCAAATAATAAAGTCACATCTGTCCTAGCAAACACTCAATATATACAACGCTAATATTTCCTGTGTTTTTATATCAATAGCTTGGTACTGAGAATGGGGAAATTAAATATTAATTGTGAACTGTTTATATAATATATAACAAGTGGACAATAGAGTATATTTTAATGATGTGCCTCACAAAGATTTTACAGGTGATTAAGTATTGCATATTGGAAGTTTTATTGCATAGGTCCTTAGCCAGGGGTCTTGAAACTTGGCCCTTTTATGATTTGTGGACTTCAACTCCCAGAATTCCTCAGCTAGGCATGCTGGCTGAGGAATTCTGGGAATTGAAGTCTACAAGTCATAAAAGGGCCAAGTTTGAAGACCCCTGTCCTTAGCAGTAAGAGTAGAAGCTGAGTTATCTCTGTCAGCTAACCAATTTCCATGATTATCTAACAGAGTATTGTTACTTGCTTTTCATCTACTTGTCTAAATGGAAATTAGTTATAATCACTTATTCCTGGTTGAATTAGGTGTAAGATAACTATAGTGACCTATGTTTTAGGATATGGTTACTTAAGAATTCTTTTAAACCTCCAGTAAGAATAAAACTATTTAACTTCTAAGATTTAGGTTTGTTGTCTTAGGATTTCTCTGTAAAAGCAAAATCTTAACATAGTACTTTTCCTGATTGTTTTCATTGCTATGCTGTTGTCTTTCCAGGGTGCTGTAAAGAGGCAGGCATTATATGCCTGCAATACATGTACACCATCAGGTGAAGAACCAGCAGGAATTTGTTTAGCATGCAGCTATGAATGCCATGGCTCTCACAAGTTATTTGAATTATATACAAAAAGGTAAGCCAAGAGAAAATAAATTCATCCTCTTTAGGCCAATTTATCAGTCTTCAGCTATTTAAATTAGTCCTCAACTTATAACCATAGCTGGGACTGGAACTTTGATCACTATGGTCATTATGTGAAACGTTAGATGACTGTATGTTTAGCAATGGCAGTTTCAGTAGACTCATTAACACTTGTTAGGCTAGGACAGCACTACTGTTAGGTGAGGATCTCAAGCTTCTGCCCTGCCACACTCGCCTTCACTTCAGTTCATCCCACCAGCCAATCTTGCCCCCTCATTCTCTATCTTTGGGTGCCTCACACTCTGTTTCATATCCCTGGTGCCAATGTGGTCACCCACTGCCCGTAAATGGCGTTTGCTATCTTCTGTGGGTGGCCAGGTGCTGGGTGAAAGTGCAGCCTGGGATGCATACAGGGAGAGAAGGAAGAGGGGGTGGCAGTTCCCTGGGTGAAGGTGGAGGCTGTGCGGGAGATGCTGTTTGGATCAGTGGAAGAAGGAGATATATATGAATGATTCAGCCAATCAAAAGGCAAATAGCACATGATGCTAGCCAATTAAGGAGAGGTGCTTGAGAACTCTCCCCAACTTCGCTGCTTGTTTATCCGTATGAGAGCAACCAGTGGATAAGCATTTGAGTTAGGCATTGCAGAGAAGAAAACAACATATTCCCCCAACGCAGAATTTCTGCGTCAGCCCTGCATCCTATGTTGCATTTTGTATCTTTCTTTGTTCTTGCTTATAAATGTTTAGTCTTTTGTTTGAAAATACTGACCAGGAAAAATGAATTCCTCCCCCCCCCATGCTGTGCTAGGAGCCACAAGGAAGATGGGGCACAAGTAGAGGCTTTTAAGCCTTGATTGAGGCATACAAGAGGAGACCAGCTGTTTGATGTCCAAGCACCATCAAAAATACACTGCCACAAGTAGTAGGCCTGGAATATCTAAGCAACCCAGTTCCTCTTGTGTGGCATCTGGAGCCAGCTGCCCTTCAGTAGCCCTAGTGATGGTGGATTGGTCCCTGAACCACAAGTATTGCCAGCCAAGGCAGCATAGCTTATGCTCTAAGCCAGCATGTATGGATGGGTTCTACTGGAGCAATCTTCAGCACAGATGGCAGGGGAAATGCTAGTGGCCATGAGATGAGAAGGGCATGGACCAATGTTTTTAAATCTTGATTGGGGGGTGGGGTACCTGCTTCCTTGCCTGGTTTGTGGTCTGGCACCCATCTGCTTCCACCAGGATTCTGAATGACTTCTGTTCCTAGGCATCATGCAAGAGGCCCCTTGCAACTTAGATATTTTAGTGCCCACAAAGATGCTCATATGCTGTCACATGCACTGGGTGCTGGGATTCCTAGACAGATGGACTCTTCTTATATGCTTCAATCAAGGCTTAAAAGCCTGTAGCTGTACCCCATCTTCCTTGCATGTTCTGCCATATACACGGGGATTTCTTCATTTTTCCTCGTAGGTATTTGAAGAAAAGACTGAGCTTTTCTAAGAGGAAAGAAGGAAGGATACAAAACACAGAGTGCAGGAATATGTGGTGGAATGCAAGGCACCCAAAATGGCAGAGATGGAGGGAAAATAGATGGGAGTAGGAGTTGAAGTGCAGTTAGGCCTGAATTTTGATCATGTGACCTTGGGGATGCTGCAACAAATGGTTGGTGAACAAATGTTTGTTAGTTGAGGATTGCCAATAGAATACAATTTCATTTTTTAACAAGGAAAAACATAATTTTGTGACACCTTTTATTAGAGATTTATTGGACTCAAGGTATTATTACATCAGTGTATTTTAAAAGTGAAATGCTTGAGTAAATAAATATAATTTTCAAGTTCCTAATTTCCAGCTAGAGAAGAGTGCTACTTCATTACAAAATATAACCACAATATATAGTTCTATGAGTTAAAAAGTTGTTTTAAAAGGTTCATGACGTCTTTAGGATTATAACTGAAATTAGCTGTGTGAATACTTAAGAGACATTTATTTTGGTTTGAAAAAAAATGGATGGTAAATACGATTTAATAATTATAATTTAATAATTTTTGAAGATGTTTTTCATCTATTATGAACATAATTTGTAAATGGCTTGCTTTAAGTATATGGAGATCACGACACTAGCATCTTTCAGAATTTGCCTTTTTTCCCCTTAGAAACTTCTGTTGTGATTGTGGAAACAGCAAGTTCAAAAATCTGAAATGCAAACTACATCCTGTAAGTATGAATATTAGGTTTACATTTGAGAGAAAAATGGTGGCCAGACTTATTATTTATCTGAAATTATAAAATCCTAACCCTAATGTAAGAGAAGAAAAGTCGGAGGCTACAAGAGGAATCCAAGCATCTGGAATTACTGCCGAACAAGAGCATAGAGATGCTCTTTTCACTTCCCAGATAGACTGTAGCAGTGACTATAAATGGGACTGCCCTTGAAGCTATAGTTACTTTTGAATGCAGCAATTGAGTAATTATGGGCATGCCTTAGTTCATTCATGTAACAGCTACTTCAAGATCTGCATAAGTTATCACTTGATTTCTGGGGCTTGGGATCTCCTACTTCCAATAATTTATGCTGGCCCAGTTAAAACAGGAAAAAATGGGCTCCTTCCAGATTCCCTCTTTCAAAAAGTATCATCTATAGGATTCTCAGAGGCAGCCCTTTTTTGTCTCTCTCTCTCTGGAATAGATCCCCCAGAGAATTGCCTTGCCTTAAATTACTGGAAGTCAATAAAACCATGGTTATTTCAATAGGCCTTTTAGAAGGAGTTGGTTTCAGAATTCTTCCTATGTAAGAGTGTAAATTATATGGATTTATGAGTCAATTGTATAGGAATAATACATTATGTAATATTTATTGTTTGGCCGGTTGCTTTACTGTTTAAACATGTTTGTGTGTGGCAGAATTTTAAGCCACTCAGTCAAATGATAATTAGAGTACCATATCAGCCTAGTAAAATAGTAAACAAAAGCTAATTCAAAAAGTTGCTGTATGTTTTTCTTAATACATACTGATACTACAGTTTGACTTAGGGCCAGTTATCCCTCTCAGTCCAATCCTCATCACAGAGTTGTTATTATGGAAAAAATAGGAAGAAAAATACGTTTGCCACCTTGACTCATTTATAAAAATAGTAAAGGCAGGATTGCCTGCCTGCTTTAGTTGGAAGACCTAAGTTTATTTTATACAATATTTGAATCTGCCTTCATCAAGGACAAGTGATAAGGGTTATTGTCTTTTTCTGAGATGAATTAAGCTATTTCCCAAAGCACCTGAAGGCAGGACAAGAAGCAACGGGTGGAAACTAATCAAGGAGAGAAGCAACCTAGAACTAAGGAGAAACTTCCTGACAGTGAGAACAATTAATCAGTGGAACAGCATGCCTCCAGAAGCAGTAAATGCTCCAACACTGGAAGTTTTTAAGAAGAGACTGGACAGCCATGTGTCTGAAATGGTGTAGGGTTTCCTGCCTGAGCAGGGGGTTGAACTAGATGACCTCCAAGGTCCCTTCCAACTTTACTACTATTACTATTACTAATAAATAAATTCTTTGTATATAATTTCTTTTTGATTTATCTTCTATTTAAGGTACCTGTCTTACATTTTTTTTTAGGAAAAGGCAACAGTGAATCCAGGAAATAAATATAATGATAATTTCTATGGATTATATTGTGTTTGTAAAAGACCTTACCCAGACCCTGATGATGAGGTAAATTGTAATGATATGTAAAAGATGGAAATACATTTTGTGCAAATGCAGTTCATAAGATGTAATAAATTTATTTTTTTATTATTCCTTTTCAAGTTAAAAACAGGAATTTTACAAGTACAATTGAAAAATAAAAGAAGACCACTGTAGTTTTATGTTTTGGATATTAGAAATAAGCCTTTCTTAGAGAAATTAGATCTGGAAGGCTAGCTTATATTCATGTTCTGAGGTTGTAATAAAATAAGACAGATATTATCTCTCAGGAATTATATTTTCATTAAATTAATCACCCAGTGGTTTGAATATCTGTTACATGTACTTTGTCCCAAGAATATTGAATAAGCTGCTTGTGACATAGAAATGTATGTCTTTTTCTCAATCTGTGTAACCATCAAAAGTTATTTTAAAAATTTAGAGCTGTTATAAATACATTTCAAATTAATATAAATGCAAGTATTTACAAAGTTAGAAAGAAACAGTAATTAGATTTTTTTTGTGGTGGGTTGGGTTTGCTCCACATTCACTTTTTCAGTGTTGAAAGTTAAAAGTGGAATGAATATTTTTCAGTGACATGGAACTTGAATGATATAAAATAAGCCCTTTTGAACTGGATGTAGCAGTGTGTTGACAATACAGATAATTATATATGAAAATGCCAGCTCAAGATAAACTGATAGTAATATTACATGTTCTCTGTAATTTCAAAGACCCGTTTCTGAAGGGTTGACATAATAGTATATTTTATAATATAGTACTATGATTCTATCTTTAGATTCCAGATGAAATGATCCAGTGCATAGTTTGTGAAGATTGGTTTCATGGAAGGGTAAGCAAATATAATAAAATTGTATCATAAATGAAAAGGATTGGAAATATGTAACTTGTAAAAAACAGATTTTTCTTGCAGTCTTGAATCTTTCAGAGAATAGTTGCATAGATCCTTAAATAAGCAAAATTCAGAATTTCAAACCCATACAAGGGGTCCTTAATATCTGCATTAAAAACAATTTGGACGCTGAAATCTTTTAGTTTGAGAAACATTTAATAATACCCTATGAATTACAGCCTTTTAAAGGAATGATAGCTTTGAAAGTAAAGCTAATATTTCAGCTAGTGTCTATAGTTTATGCCATATACACTGCATGGATTATAGAAACTTAAGACGAAAAACATGAGCCCTAATTCTGTGATATTAGATCCCTTGTTCTAATTTTAATGAAGAGTCCTACTGTTTGTCAGTAATACACAATTGTTCTGCATTTCCATTTGCTTCTCCTCAGCATCTTGGTGTTGTCCCTCCAGATAGTGGGGATTTTCATGAAATGATATGTCAGTCTTGCATGGATCACTGCCCTTTCTTGTGGGCATATGCCTCGCGGTTAGCAGGTGAGGAAAAATAACAGTTGTTGTTGAGCTAATGTTTAATCCTGACTAAGTATCACAACTCAGTGAAATGGAAGATTTTTGATTAGATACTTTCATTTAATTGGCATGAGTGAAATATGTATTCATCTTGTTGTATTTTATTAATTTAATGCATTGTTCGGGGTTAAATATTGAAGTTTTTATGATATGCAAACTACAATTTTAATACTAAACATGCCTGCATGGAAAATAATTCTGCCCTGAAAGTTAAATCTGACCAATTAGTCAGCTGCTTACTGGGAGTTGAAATGGGGCAGATACCAGAAACTATTTAGCTGGCAAATATTTTGCTCAAACTACTACTTTATCTTTTGTAATTTTGTTTTGAAAATTTTCAGTTTATGGTTAGGAGAAACAATCTTGTAAGAAATTGTATTCTCACCTAATGGTATCTGCAGTCATATGAAAAAGAAAGTACACCCTCTGAGTTCAGAACATAAAAAAATATCTGGTGCTTAGCCATTCTCAAAAGTAGGTAAATACAGCCTCAAAAGAACAATAGCACATGACATATTATACTATGTCATCGTTTATTTTACAAAAAGAAAGTATGGCTTATGAGGAATAGCTTGTAGAACTATCTGTAGCAGCAATAACCTGAAATAATTGCTTTCTGTATATGTACTTTCTTTTTCACATGACTGTATGTGAGTACATTTCTTACTTGAGTAATCTTTGTGTAATTGAGGATTGGATTGTTGGAAGAAAATAAAGATAAGCATTTGGGCTTCTCTAGTGTGATCCAGCAGATAGTCCTTATAATTCAGCAAAATATATATTATTGAAGAAATATGTTTTCTAAGGCCCTGTGATATTAGATCACAACTGTGACAGGTTTAGTGCTTTCTGATGGTTCTGAATATAGGTACCTAGTACCATGTTGTAAAATATTAGGTACAGGCTTATTAAATGACACATTTAAATTTTTATTCAAAAATTACATTTCAAGTTAATTAGCTGTGTTTTGACAATTTTTATGTCATTAGAATATTGCAAGAGAAAGACTTGAAAACTTAGCTTAAATATTATTATTGCAAAAACATGAGAAGGTGAAGAGGTGAGGTAGTTATCCAATATAATAGTTTAGTTATATGTTATTCTGGAGAAAATTGTATTGAGAAATTGGACACTATTGTTAAAATAAGAGCATGAAAATAATCAGATATAATTCAAAGAAGCACCTGTTTCATTATTTTTCAGAATGTCAGTGAAGATGATACAAGTTCTTGAGGACATAGCATCGAACTAATGGAATATAAATTTTTATACAACTAAGTTTGTCCTGCCACTATGACATATTTTTCTTACTTGTAACTTTCACAGTCAGATATTTTTTTCACAAAAGCATTGGAATTTTGGGCATTTTCTCCATTAGGGCATAAAATATAGCAGTACTTAAAAGTTTGTGAACTCTTTTTAATTTTTAATATTCCTGCATAAATATAACCAATATAATATTGATAATGGATTGTCTTGCACAAGTCCTAAAGCTAGATAAAGAGGAGCCAATTAAACAAGTTCTTGTTCATTGATTTATTGAGAAAAATGATCAAAAACTATATATTGGATATTCAAATATTTGAATATACAATACTGAAAATTCAAAAATTTTTGCAAACTTTTAAACATCACTGTATAACATCAGTAACCTATGCTTCATTAAAAGATGTGGATTATTATTTGTAATTGCAATACTTTCATTAAAATGTCTTTTTGGAGATAGAATATAAATAAATGATCATGTTATCATGTGACATTGTTTCCTTTTTAGCAATGTTAGTTGTATTGTTTACATTGATATTTAATTATGCAAAGATATTTTAGCTAATTGAGGTAGAAATAGCACTTACTATATTTATTCTAATAGGTCTAGGTGTCTATTTCTTGTAGTTCCAACTGTGACCAAAGTTATTGCTGCAGCTGATAATGGAACTGTGCTGAATGTTGAAGAAACTGAAGTAATCAAAAATGAAAACAGTGTAGAGCAAATGAAGACTGAAGATAAAACAATACAAATTAATGAACCATCTACCAGTTCTGGCAATGAATGTTCAGCAGTAAGTCCTGTATTTCTTGTTTTGCATCATATTATTAAAAGCTGTAATTCTGAGCTCATGATATTCCTGGCTGCATCATTGCCATGATATGTATTAAGTAGAGTCATGTAGCCTAATCTAATTTATGAGAGTTTGGTGTAGTAGTTAAGGCATGGGAGTAAGATCTAATCCTGCCTTGGGCATAAAGCCAACTGAATGATCTTGGGTCAATCTCTGAGCCCTAGGGAGCAGGCAGTGGCAAATTACTGCTGAAAATCTTGCTAAGGAAACTGCAAGGACTAGTTCAATCAGTCACCAGGAGGCAAGACTGACTTGAAGGCACCACCACCCCTAGAAAATCTAATTTACAGAAATACCTAATACTGCCTGCAAGTGGATAGAACTATAGCATTTGGGTTCATAAATACCCCATACATTATCTATCTTTTTTTGTTTTCATGCATTTAATTTAAAACTATGAGAAGGTTTCTGTTAAGCATAGTCAGTTGAATACATTTACCAAACTCTTCCGATGTGGAATATGCCTTTCTGAAATTAGTTATATCAATGTGCAGGTGAAGAACTGCATACTATTATACTATAAACAATAAATCTGGGGTGCTAAACAGACTGGAATGAGCAAAGGATAAGGAAATTAAATAACACTGGTAACTTTTATTTTACTGCAGCCTATTAAGGAAATATTGGTGTGCAAGCTGCAAGAACTTCAAGCCAAGAAGAATCTGAAACAAAATACAGCCACCTTCTGGCCACACAACTGGCGAAGCAAATTGTGCACCTGCAAAGCATGTGTGGTATGCGTTTTTAAATTGCTGTATCTATATGAGCTGTAGAAGAATATACACTATAGTTTTTTTCTGAAACAATTGCCTGGGAAATGAGTGTATGATCTGTGCTGATCTGGTTGAATTTATTCTTTTTTCAACACCTAAATGGGACTGCTTTTTCATTTTTTTTTCCAGGGGGGCTGTTTCTGCTTGAGGAGGAGAGGCTAGTATATGTTTATAATTTTATGTCTACCATGTTAAAAAGATTTTTAAAATGCCACCTTTATTATTTTTATAAATAACTCAAAGTGGCAAACATATATAATACTCTTTCCTCCTCCTATTTTCCCCATAAGAACAACCTTGTGAGATGGACTGGGCTGAGAGAGACTGTTCCAAGTCACCCAGCTGACTTTGATGCCTAAGGAGGAACTAGAATTCACCATCCTGGTTTCTAGGTCAGCACCTTAACACTAGACCCAGCTGGTTCTCAGTTCATCTTAAATTCATTGTTTTCCTTTTTGGAAGATAAAAAAACAAACTTGGCAGTAAAAACTGAAACCTTGTAAAAGATTTCACACTTGGTAGAAATATGTCTTTAAAATATAGTACATTAGAAAAATATGAGTGTTTATGTTTTGTTCTGTCATTTGAAAATCTACATAACCAATCACTTTTAGAGATTTGTCTCATGTAAAATTTTATAAAAAGGTGGGGGGAAAGAAGTATTGTGTGTAGGGATTTTTGACTTTGCTGTTAGAATTTACACATTTATTGTAGAGCCACAGTTGTTTGTTTCTCCATTCATAAGCTTGCTAGAGTTGTTTTGAATTGTTTAGGTTCCTTTGTCACAAAGCTATTTTTCCCCCATCTCACTTCATTTTACACTATTTTTAAAGCTATTTATATGCTCTCATACGTGCTATTGCTACTTTTTAAAAAAAAAATTGAAAAAATGAATTTGCTTCTATTTTGGATTCATGAAATATTTTATAGATTAACATGTACATGAGAATAATTTCTTATTCTTCAGAAAATGTATTCTGATATGGAAGTCCCATTCCTAACGGATGAATGTGATACTGTCTTGGCTTATGAAAATAAAGGGACAAATGACCAAGAAGCAGATAGAAGAGATCCTCTAATGGATACACTTAACAGTATGAACAGAGTACAGCAGGTAGAGCTCATCTGTGGTAAGTAATTAAAATAAATGAGAAATAGTCTGGATAGGATTTCACTTTTTGTAGGAAAATAGAATTGGAAAGAGGTTGATGCTCTAAAACATTTTTGTTAGTGATAGCGATGAATATCTGTAGCTTGGGTATAGGATGAGGGTGGAGGTTTGTTCTCTGACCTTGTGGTTGGTTTCTGAATATTTTGTTACCAGGCTAATAATATCTTCAGCAGAATTTAGGGAATGTCATAGTTGGTGTTCTTTTGTTTATAAGGGCTTTGTGTGGTCAGTAGGTCTTGTGATGGGAGGGTCATGTCAGGTGAGGATCTTGTGATGGGTCAGGTGTGGGTCATTTCAAGTGAGGGTTTTGTGAACCAAAAAGCATGAACATTGGCTGGTAGACAATTGCCGCAATCCCCAATCCCTAATTGCTACCCACACTGACACCGAGCAGTATCAATTAGATTGGAGCAATACAAGAATCATTAGCCATGTTACCATCCGCCAGGCGGTGCGAGTTTATCGAAGCCTGGCACTCTACAAGGAACTTCATCGACAAACCTACAACCAAACCTACAAATCCCTGAGAATTCAAATCAACCGTACAGCTAACCAGCAATATCACTGACCTTCAACCGACTCATGCAACCCCCATCACCAGCTCTTCACCTCCCAATGACCCTCACCTGTAGTGACCTCCCCATCACCTCACCTGACATGACCCACATCTGACCTCTCACAAGATCCATCACAAAACATTCAACTGACGTGATCCATACCTGACCCATCACTAGAGCCATCACAAGACCCTCACTTGATGTGACCCTCCCATCACAAGATCTACTGACCACACAAAGGCCTTATAAGCAGATGAACATCAACTCTGACATTCCATAAGTTCCACTGAAGCTGTTACCCAGCCTGGTAACGAAACATTCGAAAACCAACTCACAAGTTCAGAGAATGAATCTCCAGCCACATTTTTGTTAATTTGGAGGCTGCAAAAAAATCAGCCCACAAAAATCTAATACAATATTGTTTATGGCAGTTGACTAAGAATATTGGCTTAGGACTATTGAGTCAGAGTAAGAATTTATAAGATTGTCCCTGTAGTATACTGTCAGCAGCAATCTATCAGAAATGCTTAAATTAGATAAGTGTCCTTCAGCAATAAGGAGTATGGAGAATTTTTTATTTATAAATAATAAATACCCCCACAAAAGTACAGGGAAGTAGAGGGGCAGTATAATTGTAGTATAACTAAAGCAGTACTTTGCGGGGGGGGGGGGGAGGAACATCTTTAAAGCTGATTGACAAGCCACAAAGGATAAAAAAACCTCTAATATAAATATGCAGCTACAATAAAATCATTTTTATTTGGTTCAGAGTACAATGATTTGAAAACAGAATTGACAGACTATTTGAGAAGATTTGCAGATGAAGGAACAGTAAGTATACAATATCATTTAATACTGTTATTAAAATATTCTTTGAAGGGTTTAAAAATATAGCCGTTATCTGTGACACTTTGACAAACTGCATCTATGGATCTCCAGCTGTATTAAGATAAGTGAGACTGTTAGGGCCCTTTTTCGTATTTGAGAAATAAATATGCTGCTGTTACCTATATAATTTGGATTAATAATAATCACCTGGAACATGGAAGTCTTCAGCTCTTTAGATAAATTGTATTTCCAGTGCTTTCCCCTCTTTTCCCCCTTAAGAGCCAAGCAGGAATGTACTACCAATATCTAGAGCATGGATAAAATGTATCCCAAGCTAGGCAAAAAGATTAGATTTTCAAGTCAATACACTTCAATAAAGAATTCTATAGGGAAGAGTAAGAAATGGTCAGTTACTAAATAAAATAACACAGAAACATTGTTTTTATTACTTGAGGTCTATCAAACATATTTAGGCATTTTTACAGGGTGATTCCATAATTCCACAGCATCTTCTGGTCTTCACTCTCTGCTAACTGTTTGAAGCCAAAGCAGGATCATTGAGCAAATGTTCCAAGATCTTGGAGTCGCTTCCAAAGAGGGAAATTTAAGCTGACCAATCAGTATTTTGGATGACCTTTTGCCAAACTACCCAGTTTTAGAAACATCCTACAATTCTGTTTGGTATAATGCTGTTACTAATCAATATCAGATTCATGATAGTTTGGTCTGAATATGCCTAGCTGTGTCCTTTGTTAGAGCAGTGGTCTGAAAATGGGGAAGAGAAGCTTGAACTTCTCTCAATTAGCCATAGATGATTATGAAAGTATACAGATTTAAATCTAAAATCAAAAGACTTATTTGCAAATTAGAAACAAATGTAACAGACTTTGTAGCAATTAAGTACTATTTGATATGTAAACTTATGACTATAGAAGATATTCAAAATTTGTTATTTGAATTGCTAGTTCTTTGTTCATGAGGATAGCAGAATTGGAACATTGAGGCTTACTGTTTTTAAATCTAGCAGTTGAAATGGAGAGACCTGCTGTTTGTCTTTTTGATAAATTACCTCAAGTATCCGGGGTGCAGAAGTCTTGTAAAATCTCAGAGCTTCCAAATTTTCTTGGAACTCCAAGAAAGGGAATGGTGGAAATATAAATAGTAAAAAGGTATCCATTCTCATTAGTTTAGTTTGCTGCTTAGTTTCCTCTTCCTGCTTCTGTTGTGGTAGTGGATTTGGAAATAAATTTGAAAGTTAATATAAATGAAATGACTATATATAAAAGGTAGTAAGGTGATTTTAAGTGTACTTCACCAACAGAATTTTGAATAAAGTTGAATCAACTGACATTGATAAATTAAAATCTGAAGGATGGTTAGAAAAAATTCTGTATCCTGTTCTAAGTGACACAGTAGAATTGAGTTTTTAATGATTCAAATTCAAAAATTCTATATTGTAGCGTCCTATTGAAGGTATCTGACTAAACTATAGCCACTTTAAATATCACATAATGCACTGGAAGTCCCTATGATTCTTTTAAAACTTTTAAATTTTGATATTTGATAAATTTTGAACATTTCTTATTTTGGTTAGATTGGTGCATTTGACTTTGTATTCTTAAACACCTAATATAACTATTCAAACATCAGTGAAAAATTTTATAGTTTAATATTCATACTACTGTCCTGTTTTATTTATTTATTTATTGTTAACAGGTTGTTAAACGAGAGGACATTCAGCAATTTTTTGAAGAATTTCAATCTCGAAAGAGGAGGAGGGTGGATCAGATGCAGTACTACTGTAGCTAGACTAGATTGGAAGTCTTAAAAGACTACATATACAGCTGTCTGCTAAATTCTGGGTTTTCCCTTCCAATTTAAATCTAACTTCTTGTTCATCTTGATTTGTCTCCTAGAAGGCAGCGTTTATTATTTGTAGCCACATGCATACATCAATTCCTAGTAACTATACTGAGAAGTGAAATGATCATGGATTCACAGAATGTCACTTGTGTCAAAGGGCTGGTTAGTTTTCAGAAGATACTTATTTAGAAACTATAGGTGACAACAATATTTTTATGACTTAAAGGAAAAATCTAGATAAAGGTCTTAATGGATTAGCATTCAGGGTCAAGGTACTCCTTTCTCAAAGACTTATTTGAATGCAAGATTTCATATCTGCTTGGTTTTAGGGCATTCATTATGATATATTCTGCTAGCTGTTACTATTAAAAAGCCAATTTGGATCATTTATGGCTTGCTGAAATAGTTGAAGTACAACTTTTAGCTATAATTAGACATTCATGACTGCTGAATGAATATGACTGAGGCCAGAGTGTGTATTATAAACAGTGGTTAACTGGTAGGCAATGATAGTGCAGAGGCTTAGTGATATTATCACCAATATGTTTTGACTGACTGCCAGCACAGAATATGTAAATTGCTTTTTGGTAGGTCACAATTATCAGATTATCTATTGACTTTTTTAAGAATGAAAAGAGTATCTGAAACTGACATAAGATAATTGTAAATGTTTAGGAAGAGCAGCCTACAAAGCCATTTACCAAATTTTAAAATATGGCCGTGATCTTTTGTAATTATGTCAGAGAATACAAGCTCTTAATACTGCAAAGAATGTTTAAAACATCATTTAAGTGCATCTATTTTATCTTGGTTAAATTTATCACCTAACTACTAGAAATTCACAGCAATCACATGCTGTATACCAATACCTCAATAAAATGGTATTTTAATTTTTAAGTTAGTGAGTGTTGTAATAGCAAAGGCTGGTTCTAAACATTTAAACTTGAAAGCACATTATGCATTTGCTCATCTAGTAGGATATTTCAATCCAATTCCTATCATCAGAGAAAGCTTTGGCTATTCATTGGTTATGATTTTTCTCATTATATTTTAAATTAAGAGTCACTGCCATAGCCATAAGATAGCCTCTTGAGTGCAGGGTGGTTTTATATTGCTCTTAGAATGGTATGAAAAATAAGAAACATGATTTTCATGAATGCTACTGTACATGCCAGATTAGAATTAATAAGCAATTGTCTTACATAATTACAGAGAATTTTTTAAGAGTGAGTGACCCATATGGTAAGTATGTATTGAAGGAGTGCTAGCGGACAGAATGTTTCAATTTCAGTAGTCTTTGTTGACATAAGGAAAGCTCTCCAAGTATTGCCAAGCTGCAATTTACTGCATTTTTTTTTACTCCTGACAAACATTATAGGACAGAAGGAAATAAAAATCTATCCTTGCTGGAGAGCAATACCAAACAGAAATTACCCCAATAAACTTGAATTATGACTGATTTTGGATATTAAAGTGCCAAATGATTATCTTTTCTACTCTATCCAGTAAGAAATCTGAAAATCCACACATAAATCAACAATTAGATCTAAGCAAACTGTAATATAATTCAACTAAATTGATCAATTACAGATTTGTTGTAACCGTTTGATGTTACAAATCACTTTTCTACAGAATAGATAACCTGCACCAGGACATACAAAATTTTTCATGCACAAATACGTCTTTTCTCTTAGCTGTCTCAAAAGATTTATCATTACAGGTTCTTTCCTACCTTTGTTTTTGGACAATTCTTATGTTACTGTTTTGATGATAAGCTTTGAGTAGAATGCAGTAACATGGGGAATATTTGAATCATCTCAAAGGAAAGCAGTGCAGGCTGGAGTGCCTACCACGATATACTTTGCAATATTTACTACTGTCTGCGAGACTGTTTAAATCCTGGATATGCTAATTTGTGAGGTCATCCTTTCTTGAGGTGAAGTATAACCAGTAATGGCATAATAGTAGGATCATTCGTGGAAAGGAAAATGCTTTGTTCCAGACTAGGAACAAACCATCACATTCCATTACTTCTGCCAAGCCTTTGAGATCAGCTGCAGTTGACCAGGGACAAAAGACTGAATAATGTCTGAGTTTGGCTAAAACAAAATTCAAATATACAGAATGATTCTACAAGGCAAGTAGGGTAAGGCTGGCATGCATCATTTCCAGCAGTTCCCAGTATAGCATATCCCACTTCTCCAAATCTTCCCAGTGCTTTCCCTTCAATTACTGCTGCCAATATCCTTAGCTCTTTTTCCCCACCCTGTATCACTTCATCCCAGAACAAAACCATCCATTTTATTTCATATATGGGCCAAAGCGTGCTTCAGTTTGGATATGGATTACCTGAAAAAATTTATGCTTCTATATTTATATTACTGCAATCCTGTAAGTGGCTTGACTTAATGACTGGCCAGAAATCAAGTAAGCTCCATAATAAACACTTGAACAGGATAAAGAATACATTTCATTAAGGCAGCTTTGATAGACTGTGATCCTTAAGGCAATTCAATTAGTTTGAATATTGTAAAGTCACTGAAAGGCAGAGTAGCCATTAATTGCTGGAATGTAGAATGGTTAGCTTCATGTCATGCAGTAAATAATACAGTCAACACTTCCAATGCAGATGACTCATAAAGAGAAATCCCTTTTAATCATCTTGCTTAAAAGTGAAATGAATGGTCTCAGGCTAGAAAACAAATCTGCAAGCCAGCGTATAGAATTAGAACCAAGAAAAAATACTGGGCACTGAGTAAGCTTTCTTCAGAACTCAACCTGAAAGTCTAAAGACTAGTGCAAAAGATGAAAAGTGGACTTAAAAAGAAAAATCCTAAAATTTCAGATGAGAGTTTTATAATATAATGAAAAGCTTAAGATTGTTTCTTTATCTATATTCTGTGGCAGACCTACCTGCATAACCTTCCCAATTATTTCAGAACACATGCTGGGATCTTCATTGGGGTCTGCTTTTTGTTTTCCTTGCTTCTACCTTTAATGTTCATTATACCGCACCTGAATTGTTTCAAATAAAGATATTGCCTACTGTAATTCAGAGTTTTATTGGTACTTTTAAAGCATGCAGGTCATGAATATTGCGATATGTTTGGCCCATTCAAATTAAGATCTGTCATACTTTCAAAAAGTTTCAAAAACTTAGTTTCACAGAAGCAGAACTTTGTAATGAAAAGTATGTTACACTTGCATTTTTCTAGACAAGCCATTTATTTGAAATACCAACTATATGTAAGATAAAGTCAGTGTTAACATGCTTCTCAGCAACAGTAGAAAAATAGGTGAAAACCTTTTTACAATTATAATGGTACTCAAAAGAGAAATGTATTGTTTTACAATGCATCACACAAGACTAGAATTCAATTCTAGGCGGTACCTAAATAAAAATTATATTTTTCTTAAAAATAATATGTACAATTGAAGCGTAAACAAATTTTACAAAGTACTGGTTATGCAGGTTGTAGAAAAAACACTTGCATAGGACATGAAGTGGGTTTAAGAAAATTTCTGAGCCTTTAGCATTGAAGGCACTTTTTATACCAGTAACAGCACAAGAATTTTATCATGGACACTTAACATCTTTCAGAAATACATACAAGTATAGAAACATCAGTTTTAATCCTTCAGCTTTCCCCAACATTCCACAAATATCCATCCACCATATAAACAAACACACAGTCATTGGAAGTAACTAGAGTAAAAGTGGTATCTCCAGACCTTTTCAAAATAACTTACATAACAGATGGAAATGGTTTATATTTCAAGGTAAAAAAAAAAAGTATTGAAAGAGAAGATATTAGCCTTTTTCCATTCCTTAACAGGCAGAAAAAGCCGAAAGACGAGCTTAAATACAAGATATACTAAACGGCTAGCAGGGCAATTTTACTTTAAGCTTGCAGGACTACAAGAAGTAGCTTTGAAGTATTGCAAAAAAAAAAAAAAATTGTAAACACATTGGGTGGATGTCAAAATGCCTTGTGTGGCACTTCCCTCTACAATAGTAGCCCTTTGTCTTCTGAAAAATGCAGCTGACCACATACTGGTAAAGCAGCTCCTTGTGCCTATGAAAAATTTAAACATTCTCAAATATTGTACATGTGTGGAAATGGATCCCAGCTGCAGTTTAAAACCCCTTTTTCCTTTGCAGGATGCATTCAAAACAATATTAGCAATTATCTGAAGCTATTTTATGTTAGTTCAGCTACAATCTCTGCCATATATGTGATTACAGAATACTTGGGACTTCTAACAAATTTATTTATTAAATTTATTTGCCACCCATCTCATATCGAAATGACTCTGGATGGATTTATTCCAATACTTCATTAAGATTTTTTTTAAAAAAATGTACTGTGCTTTGAAAAATGATACATAATCATTTATTACAGTAACATGGAAGAGCTGAGATTTTGTTGATTGTGCGTCCTGCATTTTGAAGACAAAAGCTTTAAATACATATCATGGTAAATTACCTGTTCACCTGAATGTAAAAGTAATTTCAATTATGACACAATTTCTTTTACTAATTTGTTTAAGCAAAATTGGGGGGGAAACTATTGCATTCCTCTGATTTATTGGGTCACATATATTTTAAAAAAATGTTTTTTTGCTTTTTGCAAACACAGGATAAAATCAAGATGACTTTAAAAAAGGGATGGGTAGATAGGATGAAATTCCTTATGCAAAGTCAGAAGAGTTACCTGGAGGACCACAGATAATTTCACTGAGATGTAATTAAAACACACTAGTAATTAACAAAGCTCGAATGCTGATGGGGATTAATATTCCATTTATATGTGGCCCAGAGGAAAAAGCAATAAGCCAGAATTCTGCAGCCTCTCCAAACTCTTTAGGTCTTCTGCTCAAATGGGAATATTTAGGCTTAGGTTATTAAAGTAGTACAACAGTCCTTAGGTCTGCTACAGAATTACCTTTATCTTAAACATTTCTTACAAATGATAGCTTACTTCATTTATGGAGTGTATGTTTTTATGCTTCTCATAAGCTATTCCACAGTAAAAGAAAAAGTAAACTGAGTCTAAATGAATTATCTGAATCAATAATCAAAGCTACTCTTGAGACTGAACATTTGTGCCTTGAGTTTCTCATGCATACAAGAGGACCCAGACTGTTGGGGACAATATGCTGACTCTGTAAACCGCTTAGGGCTGTAAAGCACTGTGAAGCGGTATATAAGTCTAAGTGCTATTGCTATATTCTATCACATTTTACTAGTAAATTGGCTTGGTGTAGGAAAAAAAGCTACTTGAAATAGAATGTTAACATCTAAAATAGACTTATCTATAGTTTGTTTTGGGAGTGTACCCAAATCCAAGAAATTATCAAAACAGCTCTATCCATGATCTCTACAAGACAAAGCCAATATACATAGAAAGATTGAATTTCATTTTTGAAAAAGGAAAGACTTTCAGAAATCATAACAGATTTGGTGTGTGTGTGTGTGTGTGTGTGTGAGAGAGAGAGAGAGAGAGAGAGAGAGAGAGAGAGAGAGAGAGAGAGAGAGAGAGAGAGAGAGAGAGAGAGAGAGCGAGCTGCTACTGGAGATGACAAAATAATGGATTCTTATTTTTATCAGTGCCCAAATTGAAGCAAAGCATCATTCTTGAAACAAGTTTGACAGAAAACATGTTTAAATTCCAGATTATTAACAAGATGCTTGACAAGTGACAATAAATGATTATTTTATCCTCAGAGTGCTGTCTTATTACTTAATCAACTTTTCACAGAATGTATTTTTTTCAGTTCACAAAGATGTAACACAAAGCTTGAAATTAATGTAATGTAAACTATCTGGACAGGGTATTCATTCTCATTCCTCTTTAACAATGTTTCCCCTTAAAGGGTCAAGACTGGGAACTAAAAGATTAGTGGAGACTTTTAAAAAGGAGCTCAGAAAAAATTAAAAACACTTAAACAAAATGTACATTTCAACAATCTCAAGCATGGTATTTAAAAATAGATTTAAGGTTAGCTAACAATGTTAAAAAAGATTCAATGTTGCTAAGGTTCAAGTGATGGAAGAGCTGTATTTTAGAATCAACCACCATATCAAGTCAAGCCTTTGCTAGGTATTACCACACAGTGGTACTGAATTTTTTCCAGTCCATGCAAGAGAAATAAGTGGCAAGTACCTGAAACAACGGGCTGCTGAAATGGCCATTCTTAGTGGCAATAATCTATCAGCCCAGCATCTCCTCTTCGTATTCATAAAACCCCAAAGAACCTCTTTTTCAATACGTTTTAATCAACTTCAACGAACTCCAAACTATTCAAGAGAGGAATGAAGAAATTAAGTGCTAAACTGTTTATAGCTCATTAAGTTGTAGACATTACTCTTCAATAAGCTTTCTGTCCACAAAACGAAGTATATATAACGTTACTAAAACTGCAGCCCTTGATTTCTTCAGAGGCAGAAAAAAGGCAGTAAGCATTCCTCTTGACTTCTCCGCTGAGGAGGGCTGTTCTACCCAAATGTAGCATTAACACCCATGTCAAATGTTAAAACAATTGCTTTCTTCTCGCCTTCTTATACTTACCCCTCTATGTGTCTTTCTAAAATGAAGAATCAGAAAAGCACGTCTACAGAACTGTCACAAATTTGAAGCACTAGTTGCCCTGTCACCAAGGGGCTTAGAAAGTGTTTCTTCAAAGTGTTCGTGTTCCAAAAGGAAAAGAATTATTTTCAGAAATTGTAAGGGATTTGTACTCCTCACTTTTAAAGAAAATCCTGGCCACAGATATTATTGAGCACTTGCTACATCAACAGCCTGAGACTTGGTAAACAGAGCTTACACATTAGACTGGATTTCTTGTATTAGTGGTAAAGCAGAAAGGTTACAAACCGAACCAGAGCAGTTTTGTAAGTGTGCTGTTCTTTGGAATTCCTATTGTCATTAAAAAATACAGACAGATATTTTCATCATCTAGTAAGAAAATACATCTTAAGTATGCAGCCTAATGCACACTGAATACTGGGAAATGATTTCTTTAAAAAAAAGACACTCAAAATAGTATGAACATACAGTCCTATAAAATATGACAGTAGAAGTTTAACATACCAATATAAAAATTAATAAAATTAATGTACAGGTGCAAAAGGCTACCTTTTATTTTCCTCTTAAAGGTGCCAGTTAAAATATATTTTTGAGAATTTTAGCAAACTCTGTTGAAAACATAAACCCTGAAGCAGCATTCCAAATAAATATGGAGCATGCCATTTCTCAATGAAGCCATGTATATACAAAAATAATAATTAAAAAAAATGATATAGAGGCTGGCATTGGGAGAAAAAAAAAACTGGCCAGAGAAAATTTCAGGCCAGGGATTTCAAAGACTGATCTTTCCCAAGTCTTAGGCACGGAGAAGAAGTGGAGGTGGAGGGTTTTCAGAGGGCAGATTTTTTGTATAGGAAGTCGGGAGACTTTCTGCCTCTACTCACAACCTCTTCTCTTTCCAGATCTGCATTTCTCTGGACTTCACTTTCCAGAGGCTCCGGGTTGGCCAATCTCCTGCTAGATGGTTCATTATGGATGTCTTCCCTGTACAAAGGCAGGGAAGGTCTACTAGAGGTTAGGCCATACGTTAAATCCGTTTCCATTTTTGTTCGTCCCCTTGCGTGAATGGATATACTCCCAGGGTTCTCCTGGGCAGCCAAAGCCAAGTCCAACCGCTGGGGAGGTTGTTCTAAGACATTGAGGTGTATCGTTTCATTTTTTTGTCTGTGTGAATGCCCTTCTTGAGAAAGTGCATAGTCTCTCCTAGAATCTTCTAGTTTTTTAGGAGAGATGTGATTAGGTAACTGAGTGGTTTTTAAGCCGTTGGGTGATGCTTTATTGTGGCTATATAAATCTGGGCCAAAATAGATACCTTGGGAAGGTAAAGGGATGTGCCTGGCAAGGGAAGGAGTAGAAGGCCTGCATGCAGCATTTGAGAAATCATAGAAATCGGGATATTCCTGCTGATTCTCTCTAGGATCCAGTTTTTGCTCAGCTGAATGTTTCTTCCGTGAACTATGTATGTGCCTCGTCTGAATGCATGAAATGTGCTGAGGGGGTCCTGGTGTAACTTCTGGAACAGGCTCTGTGTCCACTGTAAGCTCTGGCAGCCTCCTGTCCTTCAGAGACATAGTTGACACACCCATTGCAATATCCGGCATTAGCTCATTGAGAACAGGCTGAATACCCTGAAAAAGAGAAAATCAGTTTCAACTTGTGCTGTCATCTAGCTGTGCCAGGACTACATTGCCCTACAAAAATCCAGCATTACACAGTTTAAAGCAGGGGTAGTCAACCTTGGCTCTTTTATGACTCGTGGACTTCAACTCCCAGAATTCCTGAGCCAGCTAAGCTGGCTCAGGAATTCTGGGAATTGAAGTCCACGAGTCATAAAAGAGCCGAGGTTGACTACCCCTGCTTTAAAGTCTGACATCCAACTTGCCCTGTTTTATATATCATATTGTATTTCCTTTTTCAAAGCTAGTAAGAAATAATTATTCATAAACTATATAGTATTTTATATTAATGTTTATGTAAGCAGTTAGCTTTTGAAATCAAAGGCTCTGATCTGAGCCCGAAGAGTTGAGGCTTTCTAAGCAAACTAGTTAAAAATTCACACATGACAACAAACACAGTCATATTCATGTAGAAAAGTGAAATAGCCCAAAATCTTACCAAAAGCAGAACTTTTGTATAGTCCTATGTGCACGCCTGTCAACTTTGTGTGTTTCCTGTAGAGATGCATTTTGGATTGCTTATTAATGGGAAGCTCCTACTGAATTCATTAATTCAATAGGCAGATTCTGAGAAGTAATAACTGTACATAGAATGCTTTAATTATGATTTGTTGGTAATACAAGGAACTGGTCAGCAACAAATTTATCACAGAGATTGGAATAGTTGTTCTAAGCAGGCTTTTTAAAAAATGAAATCAGAATTTTTTTTAATCATAGTTATTTTTGCTTGTGACTCTATCTTTATTATTATTCATGTTCAAATAATGACATTATGCTAGTATATTTTAACTATTGTTAACAATTATTTGTAACCCAATTATTACAATTATTAGTAGATAAATAGGTACTACTTTAGTTGGAAGGTAACAGTGCTCTGTGATATCATGCTGGTCATGGAAATGTCTTCGGACAGCGCTGACTCAATGGCCTTGAAATGGAGATGAGCACTGCCCCCGAGAGTTGGCAAGGACTAACAGAGTAAAATCCACAGGGACTCCTGTACCTGTGTTGTTGTTTTTTTTTTTTTACTTTTTATTACAATTATTGAACAAAATCTATTAGGATTGCTTTCCTGGTCAGGAATTTGGATTAAAAGACCTCTAAGATCCCTTACAATCCTATGATTCTATGATACTCTGATAGCAGTTTTTTTTATTTAAAAGTAAATCCATTGTAAATAATTTAAATATATAAATATAAATCTCAAACAACTCAGTGCTATTTATGACTTGAACAAATCTTTAGAACAATCTATATCAAGCATGACTTAAATTTCAGAAAGGAATAAGAGGTGATTTCAAACGGGAAAAATCTGAATAGTTATGCTTGAAAATAAAGCTCACAAATCAAAGCTCTTGTAAATTCAAGTGATCTTATAAATTGTAAACATATAAATAACTGCAAATAATTTCCTTCTTAAAACAGTTGATCAGTAGTTAGATTTTAAATAAGATATCATAAACATTCAGCTTTAGTTTGTTCAGCTTCATTCAGTGAGATATTTTTTTCACTACTTGGGCAAATAACATGGACTTAGCACTAGGAATGATCTAAATATGAGCAGTTTCCTATAGAATCATTATGAGAAGTTTGTTAATAATGAAAAGAAAGCACATTTGACTATTCCTCTTACAGCAGAAGAACTGTTAACTAAGTAGAACGTATTTCTAGTATAATTTACATCGTGACTTTTCACGAAACGTTACTAAATTCATGATTTTTATGCATAAGTCCTTAAAAGCCAGCTTTTATTATTTATAGACTATGCTCTGTAAGAGGAACCATGCCATTTTATATATTTATAACTTTCTAACATTAAAATATATTTAATATATTATATATTAATGTTTTAATACATAATCTGTTCATGTTGGTTAATAGGATTTGTTGTTTTTTTTAAAAAAATTAAGTATACACTTTCTTCATTTCCTTCTTTGATAAAAACATAGAAGAACCAAAATTAGTATCTTATGCATAAACTAACTTAAAAGCAAAAGTGTAAGAGAAAACTCTTCACAGAAAATTTGGATGCAATCTATAGGAAAGGATTTAATAAGTGAGTAAAATTCTCAGCTACTACATTCACTTATTCTGGTTTACCCTTTTTTACCTCTTGATATGTTCCTTTGATGGCCTTTGGAGGAAAATGAATCCTTGTGCAAGAACTTGGTTTGTTGCCCATTGTGTTAGCTTCTCCTCCTGCTTCATTTAACCTTCATCTCTTCTATACACCGTACAAATATTTGCTTTATTTTTTGTACGTTAATGCTATCTAGCAGTCTTGGCATCTTCACTGGCAAGAGCTTGAGTCAATTTATTAAACCAATCTGCTTTGTCACATAAATCTATCTATCTGGAGGGCTTGTTACAGTCATTTGTTATCAACTTAGATCACAGGGAAATTATATAACAGCTTGTACCATCTCCTGTAGAACAATTCAATGCCACAGTGCTTGATCACAATCAACGGTGTCAAAATGAAGCCTGCTCCATTTCCAACAGTTATAATGGTAAACTTAAAATGCCAAGTCTTATTCGCAGCACCCTGCAGTAGTAAATTAATACTGATATACATCTACTTTATATAGCCACCCATCTCATATTTATGACTCTGGGTAGCTTACAAACAGGTAAAAAAAATATACAACTTTAAAAAAAATCTCTTAAATTTAAAAATGTATTGTGTGCATAAAATAAAAAGACGCTCTTACCACTTGCTTTTCAGCAGCCACCACAGCTGCTGCAGCTGCAACTGTCTGTCTTCCCAGGCCTGTAGTATTAGTGCAATCTGGAGGTGTGCCTTTCACACTGGAGAAATAATTGGGCAGGGCAGCTTTGGGAGCTGTTCTGGCATGGAAGAGTGAATGGTTACAAGGGTAAGAAAAAGAACGTGAGGGATGCTGACTCTGGGCTCTTTGCTTCCATCCAACTTTGAACTGACTGTGAACTGGAGTTGCTGGTGGATGGTAAGGAGGGGGGGGAGGAGGCAGTGGTGGATGGAAGGCCACAAAAGAGTCTAGGTCTGTAAACATGGTTTCTGCAGTGGGCGTGCTGTTCACACGACATCGGCCTGACTGTCTCAAGCTCAGAAGTGGGCTTTCATCTCCAAAGTGCTCGTCAGGGAAGAACTTGTGAGGATTCTGCAGCAGAAAGGCAGAACAAGAAATGGAGGGAGAGATCACACAAACATCTGCATTTCAACTCTTCAACTCCATACAGATAAATGGATAGTCGTACTTTGTCCTCCATGCCAACAATATGGAAACTTGGTATGTTTGCATTACAATTACTTTGCCTGGGCAAAACAAACATAACATGCCAGCCCAATGGGATCTATATACGTATCTAATTACAGAGTGGACAAGTGGGCAAAATACAGTAACTCTTCCTGTTCCATCTTAAGCATAAAACTACATAAATTCTCATCCTGTAGATCATGATAGGGTGACTCTGTACTGTATGGGCTTTAGGTCTAGGGCAGGGTTGGCAACCTTGGCTCTTTTATGACTCGTGGACTTCAACTCCCAGAATTCCTGAGCCAGCATGGCTGGCTCAGGAATTCTAGGAGTTGAAGTCCACGAGTCATAAAAGAGCCAAGGTTGCCTACCCCCGGTCTAGGGTTTTTAACATCTTTTTATCAGCATATTTGAACCTAAAGCTTTAGACAACTACACTTTTTATTAAGCATTCTCATTGTTTTTCATGGTAGATAACTCACATTTAGAATAGAGCAGTATAAAGGGGCAATGGGAATACTTTCTTGCTCATCAGTTAGAAACCAGATCATCTGACCTATTCTTTTTTGACATTACAATATGTAACTGCAATGTTCCCTTTAAGCTTTCCTCCGTGAATGAGTGCACTCTTCAACATTTTTGCACATGCTAGTTACTTCTGACATTGAATGCATGCAGGTTCCACCAGCTTACTTGCATGCTGCCTTCAATGCTTCATACCTGCAACAACTCAGCAGCAGAATCAGAAAGTCCAAATTCCCTCAATACACGGATCTGAATCTCATAACTGACCGTGGCTCCTTCTCCACAGTTCAGAGCATAAGCTCGCTGGACTTGCTCAGTGTGGCGGAGCTCTTGCAGCCGTCTGACCATTTCTTTAACAACAGAGAGATGAGGAACTGAGAAAAAACAAACCAAAAACAATCCGAATTGAAATTTGTTCTGCATCCATGTAATGAGCTTCAACAGAGCCCAAGTTTATTTAAGGTAGATATTTACGCTAAGAAAGAACTTATCCAAAAGCAATTGTTCAGAAAGACATGTGTCAGCAATAATGACTCAAGGTACAAAGTTGGGCAGAGAACAGTACAGATGAATTTCCTTCATTTCGATCTTATAGTGAAACCCACTGAAAAGTTTACCATTCAGATCAGTTTTCCCACCTGAATTCAGTATAAGCACCTGAAGGCAGGACAAGAAGCAACAGGTGGAAATTAATCAAGGAGAGAAGCAACCTAGAACTGAGAAATTTCTTGACAGTTAGAAAAATTAATCAGTGGAACGGCTTGCCTCCAGAAATTGTGGGTGATTTTAAAGAAGAAATTGGACAACAATTTGCCTGAAATGGTATAGAGCAGTGATGGCAAACCTTTTAGAGACTGAGTGCCCAAACTGCAACCCAAAACCACTTATGCATCGTTGGGTGCCGGGTGAGTGTGGCCCATTGGCTGGGTGTGGCCCATTGCGTGGGCGTGGCTGCAGTGGTAACGGCAGACTGGGTGGGACTAAAAAGTTCAATCAATCAATTCCAACTTTGCAAGATTTTTTTTTCCTGCGAGAAGTTGAAATTGACTAATTGATTGAACCTTTTTTTTTTTTTTTTGCACACGGCAGAGGCCTAAAGCAAAAAGGTTTTTTAAAACCCAGCTGAAGGCCTAGGACTCGGGCGACGGCACCGGCATAGAGTTTCCTGCTTGAGCTGGGGATTGGACCAGAAGAAAGACCTCCAAGATCCCTTCCAATTCTGTTATTCTGTTATCGTTTCTGGATGTTCTTTATGCAAAATGGATCATCAACACTACCCATCCTCCCAAGTATTTCCAAATTTGTCTATGGGTCGAGATGCACTCTGCAGCACATGTGGGAATCCTATCTAATGTTATGCAATCGAGCTGCCGGTACAACTAATGTCTAACTCCTTTTACAGTATTTCCCCACTAATATTTTCCAATAAATCTCTTCATTCTACCTCTTTCCATTAGTTTAGCCAATATGAATAACAGAATAACAGAATTGGAATGGATCTTGGAGGTCTTCTAGTCCAATCCCCAGCTCAGGCGGGAAACAAATGGCTGTCCAGTCTCTTCTTAAAAACTTCCAGTGCTGGACCACTTACAACTTCTGGAGGCAAATCGTTTCACTGATTAATTGTTCTAACTGTCAGGACATTTCTCCTTAGTTCTAGACTGGTTCTCTCCTTGATTAGTTTCCATTCAATGTTTCTTGTCCTGTCTTCAGGTGCTTATACTGAATTCAGGTGGTCTGAATGGTAGTTTTCAGTGGGTTCACTATAAGATGGAAATGAAGGAAATGCAGCTGTACTGTCCTCTGTCCCTTAAATACATTGTAAGATAATTTTTAACAGAGTTTTGTTGCAGTTTCCAAATCTGTCTGTTATTTAATTTCCATTTAATTCATTTTGAATTGGGGAAATAAATGAAAACTGCTATGTAAGACAAACAAGCTTTCTATAGGTTTTTTTTTTTTTCAAGGATCCAACTACCTCCCAAAGGGGAAAAAAATCCTCCTGAAATATTCCAGCTTCATTCATCTTCATGTTGCCCACTGTGGCCTTTCCCCCCCCCCCCCAAAGCTTTCAAAGTCACCCGACCCACCACAAATTTATTTGTCCTTACAAGTACTATCCAGCTTGGCTCAGTGTCTTCAACTATTCTGGTCACTGATCAAGGCTGATCATCACCAGCTGATAATCCTATACCAATCCAGTGACTGGAATTAATTTCAAGGGTTGACGGTTTGTGT
This sequence comes from Crotalus tigris, assembly GCF_016545835.1. Lineage (NCBI taxonomy): Eukaryota > Metazoa > Chordata > Lepidosauria > Squamata > Viperidae > Crotalus > Crotalus tigris. The sequence continues at coordinate 657,148 of NW_024097902.1, read as the reverse complement.
TCAACAACAATTTTCTTGATCATAACCGTAAGATAACTGTAGCAGCTATGCAGCCTAGCTTTTATTATGCTGTTCACAACTCCCAAGGATTTTTTTGCATGAGGAACATGTGTAATAAAAAGCAGTTTTCTAGCCAAATCTGGGCATCCCGTTTTCTTCTCTCTTACTGGATTGCTGTGAGTAGCAAAGCATGGGACAGGATCAAATACCTGTACTCCCAATACTATATTGGCAGCTGGCAAAAAGCTAATTCTTGAGTGCTGGCACCATACTTGTCTTCCTGAAATTCACTTTTGGCAGTTCATTTAAGCTTCGTTCTTGGATTAGTTTCAGTGAAGGTCAGCATTTGGAGGACTGCTTTATAAAAGTCTTTCTCTTATATATAAACTTTAAATGAAGAATGCCCATAAAAATTTCTGGCATCACAAGAACCTTTGAACACCATCCACTATTTATGCATGTTCTAATACACATGCTGTACCCCAAACTTGAAGCAACCATGGCTACATCTTGTTGTATATCAACAATCTTTGTGGTATTTCTTAATATGAATATATTATGTCAAACATAAACATCCACCAATTTCTTTTTTGATTATGCAGAAATGTATGTATTTTTAAAGTGAGTCTTACATTAATCAAAAATACCAAACTAATGTGAATTTATGAATTGTGCAAGTATGCATTATGGATGAACTAATGCATTTTACTTCTGTCTAAACTTACAGAAATGGGAAAAGGGAGAAATATTTTTTCTATTAACATATTTACATTGGACCAGCTTGTACAGGACAAAATTCCCACATTCATTTTTTTTTCTTTGCAATGAAGATATCTAGAAATGCCCTGTTAAAAATTATCAGGGTATTATGACCCTATTTTCATTATCATACATTTGTCCTCCTGTTTTTATTTTTTCATGAAATTCTAATCATGTCGATTCTGGTATTTCAGAGTTAAAGAATTCTGCAACCAATAACAATGTATTTATGAATTGGGTTTATAAGCATACCTGGAATTTCATTGGCTACAACTGAAGGAGGACTGGACTGATTACTGGTCATTTGCTGGTGATTTATCATATGACAGCACTGTGGAACAGCATTGTTTACCATGTAGAGGGTATCTGGTACATTGGACATTCTAACCATCCGTAAACGGACAAGGTCAGTTTGTTCTACCATCATCTCATCCAGAAGTGACTGAAACGACAAAGGTAAAAGAAATGTTTTGCTCTAATGTACTGATATAAAAAGGTAATAAATACTAGATATAGCCTTCTTTTTAAAAAAGTGACCATATAATAGTAGATAAGAATAGATAATAAAATGTTACATTTCAGAAAATATAGTTTTCTTTCCTTTATGTATAATTTTATATAATCTTTATATTAAACATGGGCAGCTTCTACTCTTATGACTCACTAATCCTTTTTTTCATGTAAATCATTCAGATTATTTTAATGGGCTCACTAATATTCGAAAGAAGCTACTCTGCTAATGTGGGTCTTAATTCATCAATCTTACAAACACAAACCACCTGCATATTACCTGAAATATTGCTGATAACCAAAAATATCAAAGGATTTCACTGTACAAAGAACAAGAGTTGCAAAAAAAAATCTTCATACAAAATTTGCATTATAGTATAGTATTATCTTGAATAAATAACACACAAACAGAAAACAGGATCAGATTTCACACTGTATGACCGTTCTGGGAAACTGAATTGCATCAAAGATGTGGATTATATCTCCCTACACCTCTGGTAGGCAGAAAGTGGGTGGGAAGCCTTTCTTCTTGAAAGCAGTCCATAGAAGAAGACATTCACAAAGAGTGTGCAATTCTTTCTCTTGTAAATAAAAGCACAAAGTTCCTTCCTGCACACACAGGAGGCTGACAGTCATGGCTCAGTTCTGTTTAGGAAGAGGATGCCTTCCTCTGTCCAGACAAACTGGAAAGTGTATATGTGTATGGAGGTGAAGGGGATGGAGCATGCTCAGGGAAAACTCAAAGAGATGAGAAGAGATTAAATCAATCTTTCAAATGTGTTCAGCGGGTAGAGTGGAAAAAAAAAATCTGAAATCCTGTTTCTTTGGAGATACCAGCACTAAGGAGATGGAAGCTTTTCTACCCTCTAATTCAGGGGTCCCCAATCCCTGGTCAGTGGACTGGTACCAGGCATGCCAGCAACCAGTCCACACAAACAAGCAAAGCCCCATCCATGAGATGCAGGCAGCACTCAAACCCACACACACTACGGTCCACGGAAAAACTTTTCTCCATGGAACCGATCCCTGGTGCCCAAAAGTTTGGAGACCTCATCTGTAATTTATCAGATAGTCATATACTGTAAAACAGTGGTTCTCAACCTTTTTAATGCCGCGACCCCCAACCAGTCGTAAGTCAAGGACTAAACTGGTCGTAAGTTGAGGACTACCCAACCGGTCGTTAAGTCGAGGACTTTCCCTGCCCAGGAGCGCTATACATGTGCCGCCCCCTGCGCCGGCCGAGGCATAGCTGGCAAGCGGCAGAGACGGAGCAGGCCGACCACTGGCTGGGCCACCAGCTGGCCCAGCCCAAGGGAGGTAAGGCACCCGGCGGAAAAGGGTAAAAAAATGGCGGACAGCCTTGCTTGGCGGCCCCCGTGAAATGGTCGATCAATCCCAAATGGGGTCGCGACCCAGAGGTTGAGAACCGCTGCTGTAAAGAATCCTTAGTGAATCCAGGATGAGAACCTGGAAAAAGGAAGACTTAATATTCAGAAATATTGATGTCTGCTTGCAGATGTCTGTTAAAGGTTTTTCAGATGTCTGTTAAAGGTTTCAAAGTCATATTAACCTAGGTACTTTTGCACTTCCAACTCATAATAAATTTTAAATACCATTCTGAATATAAAACAGATGCGTTACATGGCAGGCTGGGTAAACCGCAAGCTATTTATGAGGTGGATGGCAGCATTAATACATCATTTTACCTTAGCTTCCTCCACATATGGTGAGAACAGCCTCGGCCTCACATAAATTCCGGCATTTTTTTGTCGCAGCCACACATTTGACTTTCCCCCTTCTGCTGTTGGCAGCATGTCTGAAGGAGGTGTACTAATGAGACCTCTCTTCATCTTTAAAAGAAAACATCACATCAGAAAGGTAACAATTATTTTTAAGTATAGAAGAACAAACCATGTATGACTTGATGATAGTCACCAGTAAAGAATAGAACTGTATCTATACAAATTTTAAAAAACCGAGAATCATAGCATGTACCCCAAAGCTTCCAAAACCACAATAAATTTTACATAATGATCTAAGTCAGGGGTGAGAGATCTGTTCTTTGGTGGTGATTGGGTGATCTGTTGGATATCACCAAATGAACAACCCCCTTGAACCTGATTGGACTCTTCCCGGCCCATTTTTTTTCTGTACTTTTCTCATGGACAGCAGCATAAAAAGCTGCAGGAGGATTCAAAGGAAACTTTAAAATATACTTACTGAATCTGTCAGTACTTCACTACTCGTAGGCAGGATGTGCTCAGTGCGGACGAACGGTAAGAGAGGGGAAAGGATTTCTTTTAATTCCTCAATATCAAGATCTCGCCTCTTTACACCACGCTTGTTCACACTATGAGCCGTGCCACTCAGTAAATTGGGTTCTGACAAATTAAATAAATTGTTTTGCTTATGTGTTCTAATATTTTTTTTAAAAAAAATGATTAAAGACATATTTATTCTAATTTTTTGTTATTTCTTACTTATGAACATTACTTACTGTATATGAAATTCAGGTCTCGGACTAGCTTACTGTAAAGTTAACCCAAATAAAAGAACTTCTATATTTATTTATTTATTAAATGCTATTGTTAAAGTTTCTTTTAATGGCTTTAGTTTTTTTTTTATTTGAGTTAATTTTTACTGTAAGCTGATCTGAGACCTATTATCATATAAGTAACATTACTGTTACTTACGTATAAGCATGTTCCCTAAAACAGAGATGCTAGAAGCTAAAATTGAGGTAACCATAGGGACTACTTTTTTGCCCTTCGATTTTTGGAACAGTATTGTTTCTCTTTTGTTTGAAAAGCTTTATTAAGCTTATTTTAATGCTCATCATACATTTTTTCTGACTTCTGTCTGAGTGGAAACTCTGCTGACCAGAAAAGAGAGTCTGGGGGACCCATGCTGATTTATACTTTATTTAGGATTTTAATGTCATAACATCTTAGAATTGCCTTCTCATCACTGCAATATACGTTCAAAGCTGACACCAGCCAGAACATCGAACAACTCAAAGAAGCAGTGCAAGATTGGAAGATGTGGAGAGACCTGGTCCATAGAATTTCCAAGAGTCTGATATGACTGAATGGATAATATCATCATCATCATCATCACCATCACCATCATCATCGCAATATATAGTACACCGGTCAAATATATGGATTACATTTAAATGTGGTGGCTTGGTAAACTGGACTATCAGGTACGTACTGAGCTTTTTCCTTCAATATTCTAATTTAAAGAAAAAGCATGGTACAGGTAGTCCTCAACTTAAAACTGGTTGTTTAATGTTATGACATACTGGAAAAAAGTATGTCCTCTAAGTTATGACTGCCGGACCACACCCATAATGATGTAATCCCATTTTGGGTGCTTAGCAACCAGCTTGCAACATCCCACAGCTAGATGCTCGTGTATTCTGACTTTTTTGCCATTCACACTTAGATAAAATGGATTCACACTTATGAACATGTGGTTCGCTTAATGAACACATGGTTTGTTTAACAGCTGCTGAGACCTGCTTAACGATGATCATAAAAAAAATTACAAAATCAAAGGTACCTCAACTTATGATCGCAGTGACTTATGAGCAAAATTCCAGTACCAACTGTGGCTGTAAATTGCGCACTACTCTACACACATTTATTAGCTAAACTAGCTAGCAAAACAGACACATACACAACATAAACAGATGAAAATATAAAGAATTTCAGAGTTGCAGTGGATAACTGCAACATATATCAATGTGTCAAAAGGCCTGCTGCTCTTAATAACAGGGTACTCCCCCAGGCAATGGTGATATCACCAGCAAATCCTTTCACCACGGAAGCACTTCGGTGCTTCTGACACACAAGTATTAGTAGTATTGTAGACAAAAGTGGATAGAATGAATGAATGTCAGCTTCCTAAGCACTGCATTTCATACTAAAAAGCATGTTTCAGTCAGCATTTAAAGATTAAATATGAGAATTTCCTTATTAACAATGAAACATATTATCTATTAAACACCTACCTCGATCTGCAATTCTTTTTATCAATTGATGTTCACCCCATTTCACAAGGTATTTCAAGATATCTTGTTCACTTGCCTGTTGAAGATTTAAACAGGGATTTAAAAGCATAAAAACACATAGTCTGAGGTCAATCCACAGAACCATCAAATTAGTTTTTAGGCCAAACAGTGTTTATTCTAATAAAGTTTAGATTAATAATAAATTACAGCCAATTAAATTCCTTAATTTCAAATATTTATAACACAATATTCTATTGTTGCTCACTGCATTTCAGTCAAACTCCTACAGTTTTTATTACTAGCACTGCTAATTCTACAAAGGAACTTTGTTACAGTATTCTACTTTTCATTACGTGTATGTGTGTGTAAATTGTGTGTCTTTTAAATGCAGATGGACTGCTGAATTTTGTTCTGATTGGTTTGTTCTCCTATGTTGTGCCATATATTTATGAAGTAGTTGTTTTGTTTCTCCAATATTAGGGTATTTAAAAAACAAAGGCATTTAAAACACAAAGGCCACTCTTTTGAGGACAGCAAAGTCCACATTTTGGACAGACAGCTGGTTTGAAAGAGGGGTCAAAAAAGGCCATTTATGTCAAAATTGCACAGCCCTCTCTCAACAGAAGGGGAGGGATATGATATCATCTTTCTACTCAGGTGACTCTGATGACACAGATAAACCTCCAGGTGGCCTCAACAACTCTCTAAAAGAATGCAAATGACCAGCTGTCTGCAAGGAGTATAAATCCTTCCATTCCCTACCATCCAGTCAGAGTCAAAGAAGCTTCTTAGATGAGAAGTGAAATGTCTTCAAAGTAAAACAAGAAACTCCAGCTGCCTCATGAAAAAGCACATTTGGGATAATTATGACCTGGATGACTGAGAATCTCCATAGACAAGTATATGAACCAAAGTTTCCAATTTTCATGCTATATAATCAGAGCAAAAAAGCATACAAAGATATATTTTTCAAGGTAATATTTAATGCAGATGAGAAGCTTTTTTGAATTAGGTAACAATTATCAATGGAGTTTTTTAATTTACTGAACTAGAACAGGAGTGTGGTGGAATTAAAAGTAGTCAAAATTAAGGAGATTTAGTATCTTTCTAACAAGAAAAGTGTACTTCAATGAGGAGCCTGGGTTTCCCATTCTCTTGCCACAAATGTATGTTGTTAGTTGTGAGACTACTATATAATTTCTATAAACCTCTGAAAAGGCAAGACCAAAATTAAACCTAAAAGAGTTTCACTTAAAATAATTTGCAACTGCTTCTAGGCTATTATTAAGCTTTCAAGCAATAGTTTATACTGTCAGTTTGGGCTGGGTTATATGCCAGCAAAGGCGAATGCTTTCCTTAATCACTACCTCTGCAAGCAACTTGTGTGTATAAATGCCAGAATAAGAGAAGAGGAAGAACCCGTTCTGCACATAATAATTCAAGCAAGGTTTTGCTTCTTCTTCTGTTTCTCTCCAGTGGTCAAAGCTTTGGGATCTGCATGCTTCTGTTCCATACCACTAGTAAGAAAGCCTGATTTGGCATTTAATAAAAATAATTGAATAGGAAGAAACAATTACCTGTAAGTAGTCTGACTGGATAGCAGTTTGCAAGTGGTCTTTGCAAAGTTCATAAAAGACATCTGAAGTCATGACTTGGGAAAACTCCTCACAGAGGAAATGCAGTGCTTGGCGGTATACCCACTTGGAGCCATAAGCCTGGGAGCTCCACTTGAGAATGGCAATTAAGGTTTCCAGTGAGATGCTCTCGGCAATAATATCCTCACAGCCTACACAAAGAACACATGCCGTTTAATGAGGTTTACCTGTTCAAGAACTGCCATTATTCAGCAGAAGTTCTGTGATCAGAAAGTTTAATAAGTAAAACCACAACTATCTTTTTAAGCAAAGTTCTTTTAAAAACTGGCCTGTATAAATATCTGTTATTTATACAGCTGCAATAGGCATAGTGTCTCAAAAGTAACTACAGGTAGTCCTCCACCCCAATTGGGACCAGCAACTCACTTAAGTGAGGTGGTCACACTAAGTGAAACTGTGACTGTGCTTATGATTTTACTTCAGCTTTCTTTTGCTTTGAAGGCCTGCCTAGATTGTTAATGTGAGGACTAATTGCAGAATTACTTTTTCATCACTGTTATAACTACAAATGGTCACCCTACGCTTAATGAGGACTTCCTGTAGTCAAATTAATATTCTAGAAACGGCAGTTTAGTAACTTTGTCAGGATCCCCCCCCCCCAAGTTAGTTACTATCAGAGATCATGTAACCGAGGAAATCAAAACTAAATCCAGATTCTACACAAACGGAGTAAATACAATGATCGTGCCTCCTACGGGGCAATTTAAAATATCCATCTCCATCCACATGTGTACACACATGTGCACACATACATACACACACATAAACTCTTTTCCAGGATTCCAAATAAGCCAAATCATCCACATAACAGTTTGTTTTTCACAAAACCACATTAACCAGTAAACATAATTAAGAGTTGTTTTTGCTAAATGTGCTTAGTAGATCATTATGTACAATCTATATACTACTGAACTCGGATTCCTATAATCTTTAACTGGGTGAAATGGTACACTATAGTGTAACACATTTTCAACCGAGGTACTTCAAATAGGCTAACTTCCAAAATGTATCCAAAATCCAGAGCCCATGATTCCTCCGGAAATGAAAGTTGTCAAATTTTATAAAACATTCAATGATATAAATAGTATTATAAAGCAGTTTATGACATAATACAAAATGTCATAAAACATTTCCTGTACTGATGTTTGACTATGATATACAGTTCAGCATGAGTTATTTTCAAGGCAGACATATATCTGAATGTATCCCAACTTTTCCAGTGAAGACTGTATATTAGAAGCTGTGTCACTGTTAAAGACACGGAGAAATCCAGTAAGGAAGCGCCTTTGAAAGGATGACTCAATGGGAGGGAGGGAGGGAGGGAGGGAGGGAGGGAGGGAGGGAGGGAAGGAAGGAAGGAAGGAAGGAAGGAAGGAAGGAAGGAAGGAAGGAAGGAAGGAAGGAAGATTTCCAATGTTCACTGCCCACTTCCCACAAGGAAATTCAGTGGGGAAGCCAACAGGAAGTTGAATGTTGCTCCCATTGCTACTGAATTTTTTTGCCTGCCTGCAGAAGTTGTGTTTCTCTGTTTAGGTAAGGAAGTATCTCTGAAACAATGACCCAATGGGTCATGGGTTTTCTATTGAATAGTAAAGTACATTTTAATGCCCACTTAATGCTTCAGTAGAGCTAATATTTGTTACGGCAGAAAACATGTCCAGTAGAATCAATAAGAAACAGAACAAAGAAAGTTAATGTTTTCTTAGCTATTTAATTCAGCAATCTAACCTCCCCATTTCCCACATGCTGCCTGTCTACAGAGCTGCCCTCTAAACCAAAGAGATGCAGTGATATTTATATATTTCAGAAAAAGGAGAAATGATGCATGGATAAATATATATAAGTAATAAACTAATACATTTCAGGTTACCTATTATCAGTCTGCTGTCTACTATCTTCAAAGGAAACAATTGTCTTAGCCCCAGAAGAAACAAATAAAAATTTAGGGTGCCAAATGTTAGAAAGAAGATATCATTCATTGGCATCTTGAGGATAGATTTATAGGTTGCCAAGGGAATGTTCTGGTAAGGTTTACAACAGGCTGGTGTGGAATTAGATGATCAGCCAGCCCCAAGGCTCTTGAAAATTTCTTACGTTTCAATTTGATTTGAATAATCCCATTCAACTGAAAATTTACAAGTAGTCTTCAGCTTATAACTGTTCACTTAGCAACAGTTAGAAATTACAATGGAACCCCACAATGTATTTACAATCTGGATTCAAGATTCTTCCCTCATGGTCACAAGATCGAATTTCGGGCACTCAGGAACTGGCTCACATTTACAGCCATTCATAGAGACCCATTCACATGACCAAGATTTATAATGTTTTTGCCTGATTTTTGGCAAAAACCACTTATTGCACACAATGGATTTGCTTAGAACTGCCACAAAAATCAGTTCAGTCACATGGGTGCCTTGACTTACAACCATCATAACATACAATGGGAATTCCAGGCTCCATTATAGTTGTAAGTTGAGGACTGTCTGTATTTTCCCCCAGTATCTTCTCCCCTTTCACTGCTTCATAGGAGGAAAAATTACTCTATGGAAATTTAACTGGCTAGGGAGATATCCAGGAAAGACATGGTGAACTCAAGAAGCAGAACTATTGACTACAGCAGAATGAAGAGCTGGTAAATAGAACAGCTCTTCATAATTCCTCTCCAGATAAGGAAAGGATTTGAGATTGCCCAATTTGAGATTGTCCCATATAGTTGCTTCTTGTGAGGAGATCATAAGGCAGTGGTCTCTGGTGGGTTTAGAGCTTTAGGAAACAAAGGAATAGCTATCTTCATTAAACCACAGTTGGCGCCTTCAAAAGGACATTGGGTTTGCATACTTTCTTTTTGTAATGGAATTTGTGGATGACCTTGGAGAACAAAAGGAAGAGATGCTGCTTACGACACAATCAGACAAGAGATGTAGAAGCCCCCAGCTGCTTAACAGTCAGAGAAGGAAACTTAGGAAATCCTAATAAATCAAGCAATTAAAAATAATCACATTAAGTTTGTTCTTTCAGACCTGCCGGATTCTGTTAATATAACTTACAATATAAGGAGTCCTTGACTTAAACCTATTTGTTTGTAACCATTGAAAGTTACAATGGTCCTGAAAAAAGTGAGGCACGAATCAATGTGCAGTTGAATGATATATTCAAAAAAATTCAATTACAATTGACATAACTTATATAAATATACTAATAAATCAGTTTAATGTAATGAATGCAGAATTGTTAAATGAAAAGTGTTTTCTTTCATTCCCTCATGTTGCTCTATTCTTGTATATCACAAGGGTTGACATATGGTTTAGGGAACAAAAATAATAACTCCACAATCTTCAGATTTTACCTCTACAAACAAGCAAGACAATCATGTCCTTGTTTCTATTCTATAAGAATGTCACTCTACTGCATCTTGGCCTTGAGATTTAGTCAAGTTGGCAGAACAAGAAGAGATCCACCAACCTAAGTACAGTGAGCTAAGGCAGCACAGAATCCTTTTGCTCCGTTCTTCTAAATATGGAAATAGGATATGTTGGGCTTTTGAAATTATTCCTTATACAGTACAGTAATGTTTTGTTTTAAAACCATCCCTACTGATTACTTAATGTCCATCAAGGCTAGCCAAAACCACAAAATAGTATATACAGCACAAACACATATCAACATTTAAATTTCAATTCAAATCATCCAAAAAAATCAATATAGTGTATTATTTTTAATTCATCTTTTACCAATGTGTTATCAGCATACTAGAAAATATGAAGACTAATAATAAACTTGTAGGTTTTAAATCAAATTCAGTCTCATCCTTGTCATACAAATTAAGCCATTGCAGAATACAGAAATATGCCAAGCCCTACCAGACCTTTAATAAATAAGCTTGTCAAGCTGCAGAAATGCTTTTTCACAGTTGGATCAGTTCTATTAAAAGTTAGCAAATCACTAACCTTTTCATCTGTTCCCCATTTTTTGCAGATACAGCTGTAATGAATTCTTTCACTACTTTTGGATCTATGAACATGAAGAGTGCGATGTCATCAAATGGAATCATAATTTAATCTATTTTTAGGTCTTTGATTTTCTGGAGACACTAGAGAATTGACAGAATATTTGCTCCTCTCTATGAGAACCCCAAGCTATTTTGTGAGTTCTTTTGCTATTTTGTAAATTAGGGTTCCTGGTAATAATACAATTGGACTAAGTAGTATGTTGGGCTTACATATTTTTGCAAGTATATATATACCTTTTGTGAAGGTAGGACATCTTTCCATGTTGAGAGGCCAGAATTAACACTTTTGGATAGGGCCAGGGCAGTTATTGGTAATGCCATGCAGCATTTTCTTTTCCTTCCAGATTGCAGGACATGGAATAAGGAAATCACATTTACAGAAAGATAGATTTTAATTGAATGTTAAAAAAAACAAAACTCTTCCCAATACCAAGAAGAATTCAACAACAGAACCAATTATCCAGGAAGATAATGAGTTCTCTTTCACTGAGGTGTTGAAAGGAATCTCGATGGTCATCTATGAAACATGTTTTAGTATTGATTCCTGCACTGGTGGAGGCGGGGTGTCGACATGGAAGTCCAAATGGTTCTTTCCAACTCTATGATTCTAGGATGCTAAGGCACAGCTCTAGGGTCTCTAGGGTAGAAAACACAGCACCATCAAACCAAATTAAAACTAGCAGAAGAGCTACCATTCAGAATGTGTGTTAAAAGTGGGTAGAGAAAGCTGCAGCAGAATTTGCAAGCAGGGACAAAATCTGCCAATATTCATTAGTATTTGTTTGAAACCCTGCATTCCTGGAAAACAAACAGGCTGTTTCGGGGGAAAAAAATAGGTCACTGCTTTCAAATGGCTTTCTGCTGGAGTTCAATTCCTTTGAAATGTCAATTATAGCTTAATGGTGTAACAGGACAAATCCTTTTTTCTAGCACACAAATATATTTATTCTACATCATGCTTACTGCTGAACATCAAAAGTAACACAAATAAGTCAGAAACAACAGCTTGAGCCTGAGTGAACAAAAATGAGAACAGCAATGGTTTTTCAATCCCTGAATTATTATTTCAACATTCAAGCCCTACTGGTCTTCAATTACACAACTGCTTGAAAAGCACTACTTTAATTCAGGCATATCTGTTTTTATGTATGTCTAATAAAAATTGGCACCATCCACTATGCTTTCTTCATATACCCTCCTTTGATTGAAGATGGTATGTGAAGAAAGAATAGCAGATGATGCCAATCCAGAAACTAGATACATAATTTGTCTCAAAGCCTACAAGCTTTAGTTATTTACTGTAAACTGGTAGTAGTAGAAAAAGGGCATGTACAAAAAATTTGGGAGGGGGGCATTTTTGCCTTGGGAGATAAATTGTTTGGGTACTGATGATAATTGAATACAAATATAATTATCTGCAAATAAAATTCTTAACTTAAAAAAAGCATATATGTAGGGATTTGAAAAGCTGCCTTTTGAATAGCTTAAAGAATGATTAGGTTCATTTTTTCATTTCATTTCTAAATGTTTGGGATACTAAAAAGAATTTGAGCCCTTATAATGATATGAATCTATTATTTTAGTCTGATTACTGATTTCTACTGAAAAAAAAATCAGGATTTTAATTAAATCACATATATAATCTTCCCTTCTTTCTGAATACAATTTTCTCTCAGAGACAAGGATGGCGTCCACTCTTACGATCTTCCAAAGACAGGTAAAAACATGGATTTTTCTGGAAAGGATTAATTATAAACAGTGGTGTCATTTCCAATTATATTAACATTACTTTTAACATTAATTGAAATGAAGACTGAATGATTACTTTTAACTGATTACTATTACTTATTGAATTTTATATGTAGATAAATCTCTTAAATAAAAGATTTAGTCTTATGTAATTGAAAGGGCTTAAAATGATCATTTCTCAAATATTAATATTTATAGCTCACCCAAATGGGCAATTCATTTTCATGCCATGAAAATACGCTATTGCAATTTGTCCAATAAATATCAGACTTTTGTTTTTTTTAATTACATGATATCAAGATTGAATGAGGCAGAAAGGATCAATAAAGAAAAAGAATGAAAGACTGCTTGTCTGCAGATACTTATTCTTCTATTATTGTCCTAGTGGACAATCACTTAAATATGAGCCAGCAGTGTGCTGCAGCTGCCAAAAAGGCCAACACAGTGCTTGGCTGCATTAACAGAGGGATAGAATCAAGATCACGTGAAGTATTAATACCACTTTACAATGCCTTGGTAAGGCCATACATGGAATACTACATCCAGTTTTGGTCACCACAATGTAAAAAAGATGTTGAGACTCTAGAAAGAGTACAGAGAAGAGCAACAAAGATGATTAGGGGACTGGAGGCTAAAGCATATAAGGAAAAGCTGCTGGAATTGGGTATATCTAGTTCAGTGGTTCTCAACCTGTGGGTTGGGACCCCAATTGGGGTCGAACGACCATTTCACGGGGGTCGCCAAACAAGGCTGTCCGCCATTTTTTCCCCCTTTTCTTTGGCCACGCCCCTGGCACCCGGTGATGTATAAGTGGTTGGGGGTCACCACAACATGGGGAACTGTATTATGGGGTCGCGACATTAGAAAGGTTGAGAACCACTGATCTAGTTTAATGAAGAGAAGGACGAGGGGGGACATGATAGCAGTGTTCCAATATCTCAGGGGCTGCCACAAAGAAGAGGGAGTCAAGCTATTTTCCAAGGCGCTTGAAGGCAGGACAAGAAGCAACGGATGGAAACTAATCAAGGAGAGAAGCAACCTAGAACTAAGGAGAAACTTCTGACAGTTAGAACAATTAACCAGTGGAACAACCTGCCTCCAGAAGTGGTGAATGCTCCAACACTGGAAGTTTTTAAGAAGAGACTGGACAGCCATTTGTCTGAAATGGTATAGGGTTTCCTGCCTGAGCAGGCGGTTGGACTAGATGACCTCCAAGGTCCCTTCCAACTTATTATTATTATTATTATTATTATTATATTTGACTTCATAATCTGCCAATTATTAGTTTAAGAAATATCCTATTGCTGATTCCAACTACTACACAGAAGGCATGAACAATTTAGAGAAGTTGTGGAGTTGCCACTAGAAGAGCATCTTGAATTGCAAAACAGAAATAATTTTACGGTTCTCCTTCTATGGGTGAAATAAGAAAACTTGCAATGGAATAGAATGTGACATGATGATGTGATCCATTCAGCCGTTTCCAACTCTTCATTTCTCCACATCTTCTGATCTTGCACTACTTCTTTGAATTTTTCTATGTGCTGACTAGTGTCAGCTTTGATGGTGTCCAGCCACCGTGTTCTTCGGTGGTCTGGTTTCCTTTCACCACTAACTCTTCCAAAGATAATTGCTTTCTCCAGTGAATTCCCCCGCATGACATGGCCAAAGTAAGTGAGAGAGTTTTGTGATTTTGCATTCCAGTGAAATATTTGATGTTATGCACTCCAGGACTTGCTTGTTAATCACCTTTGCTGTGCAACGAAGATGCAGGAGCCTTCTCCAGCACAGCTCAAACAAGTCGATTTTCTTCCTGTCCTGAGTGTCCAACTTTCACAACCATAGGTAGCTATGGAGAACATAATAGACTAATCTACATTTGGTTGCCAGGTTGGTGTTCTTGCTTTTTCATATTCTGCTCATGTTCATTGCTGTACAACTCAGTGCAATCCAATGTTTTATTTCTCGGCTGCATTCACCGCTTTGAGTGATCTGCGATCGTAGGAAAGTGATTTTTTGCACGCATTCTACTTCTTCACCTTCAATTTCTATTCTGATGTTTCCATTCCTTGCAGTGGTCATGAGCTTGGTCTTTTTGGTGTTCAGAAAGAGGCCAAAATTCTCACTTTTTTGATTTTCTGGATCAGATGTTCCAGGCGTTCTTCGGTCAGAATGTGACAAGATAATTTGAGTTTTGGTCTTGAAATAATGTTGAAATAAGTGCTCTGGATACAAATTAAATTAACTTAATGTGTTAAAAATATTCTTATCTGCATCCCCCAGTAGAATTGGAAATATAAATAAAACTACTAAGTTGTGGTCAGTAGTTGAGAAACTGGCACTTGCTATAATTTATATACTATTGCTACTATTTTAAAACATAATCATCTCATAACACACAGTATTTTCAGGATTTCTTCCAAAGAAGGATATAGTAATTGTGACAATCATCACTGTAATTATTTTGACCCACTGTCTTACCCACTGATTCATGTACATAAATCCTTGCTCTGCTGTACTACTTTGCACAAGTGTGAATATGCAAGTTACAGGACTCTACCAAAAGTATCAAGCCATGTTCAAAAAAGGGTCAAAATATAGCCTAATGCAAATACTTTACAGATCAGGCTATAGTTATAGCTGACTGGGTACCTAGGTATCTATAGGGCCATATTCTCTGATCAGAATCAACCTGGCCTATTATGTCATCATGAAGAATATTTCACTAAAGTTTATTTTCAGAAGATAAGAGGAGTTGACGAGAGACAGCTCTGCTTCTTGATAGTACCACCAGTTTTTTGAAACTCCACTCTCCGGGATCACCCAATTCTTCCCTGACTGAGTGCAAAAACAAATGCTGAAAACAGAACTGTTGTGAAGAACGTATAAAGTTGCTTGTTAGTGAGATGGGCAGCATATATATTTAAACAGACAAACAAACAGATTGAGCTGTCTCTTTAGTATTTAATATTTGAGTTGTTATTTTACTGTTAATTTTTATATTTACCATTGAGATTTTCAATTATTTTTCTTTATATAATGTTAATGATTAAGAATCATTTGCTTGTGACAGGGGTATCAGTAAAATAAATACTGAATTATATATGCTATTTATTTAATCAAATTAATTTGCCATCCATCTCGTTTTGAAGTTCTTATGCTGTGTATAAGAACAAAACACTGAAATGACCTTCTCAAAGGAATACTTAAGGATACAGTACTAAATGCACTTTCATCTGGAACTGCTTGAAATTAAGAGGACTGTCTAAACACCCTTAAGATTACACAATTTAGATCAATTTCTCATCCAACTTCTTGCAATACTCAGCCTCAATGTCTGCAGAAAAAATTCACTGAAAATGGAAGAAAAGCTGAGTTATCCTGTATCCTGCATTCATTCACATAAATGTACTTGTATGTGTAAATACAAGTAAGGAAATGTGTCTGACTCAGAGACTCTTTACAGAACCAGAGTCTTGAGCCATGATACCAAGCAACGACAAAGGAAAAACAAAATGACAAATAGACATAAACTGAGAGCTATAATCACAGATAAATGGAAAGCTGTTATAGGTGTTTTGCTTTTAAAGACAAACAGCCTTAAATTGTGAAATTAAAACAGTATTTCTACACTGCAAGCCATAAGCATACTATATGGATATTAAACAATTACATAAAAACATATTATGAAGGAAATATAATATTAGGATAGTTTTGATTAGAAAGTCATATGATATAGGCAGGTCTGCCTTTGATTTGCTATACTGTTGTCTTGTGTATATAATACTGTCTATTAATTTTGCTATGCGCAAGATCCTGATTGGTCCGGTATATTACTGGCAAGGAAAGATACCATGATAGTGTTTCCAAAAATAATTTGCCAATCAGGTAATTAAATTCATTAAAAAACAATTTGAGAGAAATTTACCTTGTATTCTCAAGCACGGCCAGTATCTCTGCAGGCAGCTACCACTGGCCTTACGAGAAAATTTACTCAGTTCACTGAACTTCTAGTTCAAAAAGGAACAGTTTCCAATGCAACTTCAGAAGCAAATGGTGCATATATATAAAACTACCTCCTATCTTCTGTATTGAGAAATATATTAATAAATATTCTGACACAGGAAGAAACCAAGAGATTCTGAAGGTTGTAGTATGAATTAGAACTCCTTAAATACCTGCATCTGTGCTTTTCAAAAATGTACAGGAAATCCTCACTTACCAATGATAATTGGGACCAGGAACGCCATCATTAAGTGATGCAGTTGTAAGATATGATGCTCCATGACTGTGCTGACCTTTTTGCATTGTTGCAGCATCCGATGATCACATGATTGCCCTATACTACTTCCTGCTGGCTCCCCCACTGTTTATTGGCAGCCAAGGTTGCAAATGGCGATTGTATGACCACAGGTTTAATGCAGAATGAGATTGCATAGAAACAATGTGATCCAGGGCCTTTATCAATGCCCATTCCAGACAGCATCAAGTGACTCAGCTAAATCTCTATCGGATCCTCAAGAAAAAAACACTGAGCTATTACTGGAACTTCACAGGGTCCATTAGTCTCTGAGGTAGTCCAATCAAGTGGGTCCTATTTCTTTAAGGGGTGGGGGGGAGGGGAGACAGCACCGGCAACATGAAAAGCAGCAAGTAATCTGACTATGCTGGAGGTTGAAGGTAATATCCTCTACTCTCAGACCATCACAAAACTGCCCCAAAACAGTCTCACGTGTGACCCCTGCTACGTACTGGGCTCTCAATAGGTCAAATCCACAGTTTCTCCCCGATTGCCATTACTTTTACAGAACAATTTCCTCCTCTCCTAAATGCTGTACCCTGGAATTTGTATGAAATCAACTGTCTATTCACATAAGCAGTTTAATATTAGATTGACTATTCCAGTTAAAACATCCCTTCTTCTTTAGCAAATCAGAAAACTTTGTATTTTATTTGGCTATTTTATAGAACTGAAACCAAAATCCTGCCATCCCACCATCTTGATATATGTTTTTAAACAAATTTCTAGCAGGTGAATAAAATAAGAATGGAATAGATGCTGTGTTTACAATAATCTCAATTGTTACTATTTGTAGAATAATTTCAAAATTCCAAGATTGTTAGTCTAAGAAGCATTTCTACAAATTATTGATGTACTAAAACCACTGTTTTAGAAACTGCTTTTCATAAAAGCAGCAATTTGATGACTACAGAAAAATTCAGAACACCTGCAGAATTAGAACTGGGAGTGAGATGTTATTCTGAGCCAAGAACCTCAACTGAAATGCAACTCTAAGCTAAATTATTTTCAATATTGCTGTTTTCCTTAGCATTACTTGAACATGCTTCTCAGGTTCTCTTGACTTAAGTCATCTGGGAAACTATGATTGGCAGCGTCTTCAAATGCCAGAAGTATACCATCTGAATAAAACATTACACATAGCAAAATCTGTGATTCTTTATTGCTATTAGGGAAACAAGAAATAGACAACACTAAACATATGCTTTGAACTAAAAGTACTAAATTCATAAAAGATCACCTTTATACTCAGTATTGTACTAATCTAAGGTTACTTTGAAATTTCTTATTCAGAATTCACTGCCTCCAGATGTGGTTATGTCCATCAATTTAAACAGTTTTAAGGCCAGACAAATTAATAAAAAAGGTTTGGCAATGTATGCTAGTCCTAACATCTATCTGATATCTCCAGAATTAAATGTAATGTGCCGTAAGCATCAACTGCTAGTTAAAGAAAGCAATATGAAATAGAATACAATATTTTCAGCTCTAGATGATGTGCTATTTTTGGCTTGACACAAAATAGAAGGATCTTGCAAGCAGGGACTCGTGCCCTCATCACCTCTTCATTGGACTACTGCTGTATTCTCCACATAGAGCTGCCTCTGAAGACCATTAGGAAACTCCAACTGGTGCAAAATGTAGAGGCCTACTTGAAGATGCATATCATCATATTACTTTGATATTGTGCCCTGTTTTGGCTATCAATGTTTCTGGTTGTAATCCAAAATGATGGTTATAACTATAGACTTTCAAATGACTTTTCTTTTTCTTTCAAATGGCATCAATCTATCCAATACATGCTTCTATAGAAAAGTTGCTTCCAGTACCTCGCTTTCATGAAATAAGGTCAACTGAAATTCAGAGATGTTGTTTCTTACTAATGGGACCTACTCTTCAGAATGTTGGATTAGCCTCCTCTCTTTTCCCTTTATTTCTGGGGTGTTTAAGAATAATTTAGGTAACATTGCCTAAAGTTTTTAATACTCCATGTTGTTATTTTATTATTATAGCCTGTTCCTGATCTTCAAGGACTGTATACTTCTTTGGATATTTTAATATTCTGTTAAATGTTGAGAGAATTTGGAGATTGCAATATACAAATATAATACATAACTATTCAAAACCTTACCTTAAGAAAAAAGATTAAATCCTTGCAGTAATTTAGGAATATACATATTACTGAACTAAAAATCAATTGGCTAAAATGGCATCACCTTTAACAGATTCCTAGGCAGGAATCTAACTGGTAAACAGTATATAAAGTGAGTAGTCTAAGAGGACTACTAACAGATGGCAAACATGTTTAATGGCAAAAATACAGCCTTCCAAAAACTGTTCTGGTGTCTGGTTGATGGAATAGAAAAGGAAGAGGCAAAGCAAGTCTGAGGATAAGTAACAAAGATGATGAAGAACAGAGCTAAAGAAATACAACAAGCTTCAGCAGTATTTATTTGAACACCAAAGATTGAGGTCAAATTTCAAGGTTAGAAAAACTCAGTGTTCATTGTTGCATTCCATTGAAACATCTAGAAAGGTTACTCGTAGGTTATAAAATAAAGTATTTCCCCAAAAGAATCTCTAGACAGGTTTAAAGTTATTTCTTCTACCACTGTCCCGAATTATGTTTAAACTGAATAGCAAAATACATACATGTAAAGTATACAAATCTGAACAAATTTTGTTAAAACTTCAGTTACTATATAATGGTGATAGCGACTTCAATTTAAAGTCTTCATTTATAAAACCCAATATCTAAAAATTACTAAAACCACACATTTTCTTCTCTTTTTTGGGAAATGGATTTGTGTAACACATTAAACCAAAGCCAGAGTAAACTTAGTATAATGTGTCTAGACTTAGTCTACATTCAGCACAGATAACATTCTCCTTCAGTGGAATTTGACTATCGTACACCAAGAAACACAAATAAACTTGATGCATAAAAAATTCAGAAGGCTATCATATTTTTAATTATAGCCTAATAATCAGAAAGGGACAGGTGGCTAACTCGTTAACTATCTTTAAATTGCCAAGGAAATAATTCTTCAGCTATATCTAAATCTGATTTTCCACTAAATTCCAGTTTTGCTTCCAAGACATTCATAGCTAATTAATTCTCACTTTTTCAGTAGCCCGATTCCAATTTTTAGGAAGAGGCAAATGAATGAACATACTTTTTCATTATGAACTAATCATATTCAGGATTATTTTAGTCTTTTTAGATCTATAATTGTTTTTTTTTAAATATTTCATTATTTATACCTTTTCATAAATCATTTTGGTTACAGATTGCTTTTTTATTATGCATTAACTTTGGGCATCCTCCTAAGTTAAGAAAACATTTGCTCAGTGCAATGGCATATGAAATTAATATCTGAAGCAGAACAATGATTCATGCTGACCCTTTAAGAACCCTACTAACAAGGGCTGCTAGATCTAATAATACAAACATTAATGTGTTCCTTAATTCAGCATAATGTCTCCCCCTTTCTCCACCCCAGAAGATGTCATCACCACATAATACTTGATGTCTATTTTCTTGATGTAACCTAACACTGTTAAGGATTATATTAAACAAAATTTCTTCCTGGTTTAAAACTGACACTAAAAAGCTTTGATTTTGACTATCTTTTAAACTGTAACAAACAAAGGGGAAAACCTCATCTCCGACAGCAATTTATTCCTTTGTAGTAACTCTATGAAAGGTAAAGCAGAATTGTCATTGCTAGTATATATTTGTGGCAGGATTATAAAAGTTGTCCCTTTGAAGTTATAATAATGCAGGGCAGGCAAGTTGGGCCCAGAGCAAGTATGTCTTTGTAAATCAAGGTAAGCACCATGAATATGCTTGGAAAACAACCAACCATCAATATTTCAATCTGTAAGGGCTACGTGCCACCTTTCAGAGGCACCATCTGTATCTCTACATTCTTGCCAACTCAGTTTCTGGGCAACCTTCAAACAGTTAGCAGTAAGGTTTAAGTCATAAATTAAAACAAGAAAACACTGGACAGGTAAAGAGAGACAGACACAAAGGACAACTAAAACAGAACCACCAGAAGTAAAACCTTAAGGGAGTATAAAAAGCACCACAGTGCTGTCATGATGTCAAAGGCTGTGGAATGAACGCAGAAGCCTTCAGGCATCAATAATAACTCTGGAAAATCAGATTCTTCAGCTAGTAGAGAGTCATCTCTGATCAAGGGATACCACATAGGTCCATAGTCACTTACCTGAATGGAAATGAGAAAGAATAAGGTCAGCATGCAGACTGAATAACTAAAAGGGGCGTTGTCTTACCTGAACGCCTTTTCTCAGCATGATGATGTAGAATCCACCAGATGGGTTATTTCAGCCTTCCTGCTCAGATAGACTAGGTCAGAACTTTGGCCACGCCTCCCTCAGGGTATGTCTTCCCAGTTTTGACAAGGCGAAGCATCTCTGACGAAGTCCGGCACACTGGCTCCAATTATCAAGACAACTGCCTAGACTGCCTCACGGGAGGGTGTGGATTCTACATCATCATGCTGAGAAAAGGCGTTCAGGTAAGACAACGCCTCTTCTCCAACATGATGAGTGTAGAATCCACCAGATGGGACATACCAAAGCCGCTCATGTCCCTACAGGGGGGGGGTCTAGGCTTGTGTCCCCTGCGAAGAAACAACCTGTTGTAGGACCCGTCTGCCAAACGTGGCGTCCGCCGCTGCAAACCTATCTATCCTGTAATGCCTGACAAATACTGAAGGGGAGGACCACGTTGCTGCCCTACAAATCTCCTCGACCAAAGCCTGCGTGGACCAAGCAGCAGATGCAGCAGCGCTGCGAGTGGAATGAGCCGTAATGTGTGGAGGAACTGGAAGAGACTGAGACAGATAGATAGATAGACAGATGCCCGAACAATGCAAGCCCTTATCCACCTACCGATGGTTGAAGAAGAAACCTTCTGACCCATGGCGGAGGGTTGAAAGGACACGAACAAGGCCTCTGACTTTTGGAAAGCCGAGGTCCACTTGACATAGTGACGCAGAGCCCTGAGTACGTCCAATTTATGCCACTGTCGTTCTAGACTATGAGAAGGATTCGGACAAAAATCAGGAAGAACTAGATCTTGGGACCTGTGAAACAAGGTATTGACCTTTGGAATGAAGGAAGGGTCCAATCTGAGGACCACCCTATCCTCGAAGAAGGTACACAAATCATTCCTAACTGAAAGTGAGGCCAATTCCGATATTCTTCTAGCCGATGTTATGGCTACTAGAAATGCCACCTTCAAAGACAGAAAATGAAGAGAACAAGAACTGAGAGGTTCAAACGGAGGAGAGATCAGAGCCTGCAACACCTTAGGTAGGTCCCATGACGGATAGTGATGGACCGCGGGCGGCCTAGTGCTAACCGCCCCTTTGAGAAAAGCATTAACTGCTGGATGTTGCGACAAAGGAACCAAGCTGTCACAGGTAAGAACCGTTGATAGGGCCGCTACCTGCCTGCGGATGGTACTGGATAATAAACCCTTGTTCATACCTTCCAGCAGATAATCCAAAATATTGGGAATTGTGACCGAGAGTGGCCTGAGATTTTGTTTATTGCACCACGTGCAGAAGTTTCTCCACGTGGCGTCATAAATCCTATTAGTCGAGGGGCGCCTGGAGGCTTGAATCATCAAGATCACCCCGGACGAATAGGATTGGCTAGCTAAACTTTCCCACTCAAGTGCCAGGCGGCTAACTGGAGCCACTGTGGGTCTGGATGTTGAAGATTTTCTTGGCTGAGAGCCACCCGATCTGGGGGAATCCTCCACGGTGGCGAGAGAGAAAGATCCATAAGGTCGGCAAACCACGGATGCCTTGGCCAATGTGGAGCAATCAAGATTACCTCCGCCCTTTCCTGAATCAGTTTGCAGATGGTTGCCTATAACAATGGAAGGGGAGGGGGAAATGCATACAGCAGGTCCCCTGGCCACTGGCACCAGAGGGTGTCCGTTCCCTCCGCTCCATGTCGGGAACCTGGAGAAGAACCTGGGAAGTTGAGTGTTCAACGGGGAGGCAAAGAGATCCAGATGTGGACGACCAAACCTTATCGAGATGTCCCTGAACAGTGCCGGGTCCAGTCACCACTCCGAGTGGTCCACTGTGACCCTGCTCAGGGAATCTGCTTGTCGATTCGCCTCCCCCAAAATGTGTTCCGCCCTGATGGACCCCAGGTTGGACTCTGCCCACAGATCTAGGTTCAAGGCCTCCTGCATGAGCGACTAGGACCGGGTCCCTCCCTGCTTGTTGACGTGAGCTTTGGCTGCCACGTTGTCCGTCAGGACAAGGACGTGCTGTCCCGTCACTAGGGAGGAAAACTGTTGGAGAGCTAAGTGTATGGCCCTGAGTTCGAGCCAATTTATATTGTGGGCTAGGTTCGACCGGGACCACTGTCCCTGGGCCAGGTGAGTTTGAATATGAGCACCCCAACCGAACAGACTGGTGTCTGTGGTTAAGGTGAGCCTGAGGGGCTCCTTGAAGAAGGTCCCCTTGTTTATTGCAGGTGAAGCCCACCATAGGAGGGATACCAAGATGTGGTGGGGAACTCTGACCCTTTTGTTGGAGGAACTGAGGTTCTGTTTTTGAACGGGAAGGAGGAATCATTGAAGGCGTCTTGAGTGAAGCCTGGCCCATGGAACAATCCCCATGCAAGAAACCATCTTTCCCAAAAGTTGGGACAGCTGTACCAGGGGCACTACTTTGTCCCTCCAAACCTGATGTACCAGTTTTCGTATGCTGACCCGACGTTCTTGTGAAAGATAGAGCTTGCAAAGGTCCGAATCTATGATCGCCCCCAGATGTAGGAGGCGCTTTGTGGGGATCGTGTGACTCTTCTTGAAGTTCACTGAGAACCTGTGAGCCTGAAGTGTATGTATCATGACCTCGAGGTCTGACTGGGCCGACTGGAAGGAACTGGACTGACTAGGATGTAATCTACGTAGCATTGCACACGCACCGGCCTCAGCCTGAGGTGAGCCGCCAAGACTGCCAAAATTTTTGTGAAAACCCTTGGAGCTGAAGATAGACCGAAGGGAAGAGCTCTGTATTGGTAATGCCGGTGTGCATAGTAAAACCGGAGGAACCTGCGGTGTTCTGGGAGTATCGGGATGTGTAGGTACACCTCTGTTAGATCTATGGATGAGAGGAAATCTCCTTTCTTGATACTGCGAGAATGGACCTTAGGGTCTGCATCTTGAACCTCCTGTAGGTTAAGAAGTAATTTAGACCCTTTAAGTCCAGTATCGCCCTCCATCCTCCTGAGGCTTTGGGGACCACAAACAGGATGGAGTAAAACCCCTTTCCTTCCTGATCCCGTGGTACTGGTTCTATGGCCTTGATGTCTAACAGATGAGAGATGGCCGTGGCTACCAATTTTCCTTTGTTTGCGTTTCTTGACACCGGACACTGGATGAAGCGGTCTGGGGGAGGAGAGTAGAACTCTAGGGTGAGACTGTACTTGACGGTTTCCCTTACCCAGGAGTCTGTGGTGGTCATCTCCCAAATGTCGCTAAACAGCGCCAGACGACCCCCGATGGGAGAGTCCTCCTTAGCGTCACTTGGACCGCCTATATGGGCGACCACCTGATCCCCGGAAGGGGCTGTTAGATTGAAATTGGCCCTTGGCTCCCATGTTCTGGCAGTCCTGTGGACGATCCTGTCTGGGGAGAAAGGATTGTGAGCCTCTTGACCAATCCAAGGACTGCCCTGCCCGAAAGGGCTGCCTCTACTCTCAGGAACCGCTGAGACAGAAGACCTGCCTACGGAACTCCTGTTGGGGCCGTCTATCAGACCCTTTGGAGGGGTGTGCCAGAATCTTACTTTTATCCTTGCCCTCAATAATATGCGGTTCAAGGATTGGCTCGAACAACTGTGTACCGCTATATTTGGATGTGGATAAGCGCCACTTTGATTTCAAATCCGTTCTCCACTGTTTCAGCCATAGTAGCCTACGAAAGGCAACCGTAGCTGCAATGGATCTGGCAGAGTACCTGGTTGAATGAAGA
Source organism: Crotalus tigris (assembly GCF_016545835.1). NCBI lineage: Eukaryota > Metazoa > Chordata > Lepidosauria > Squamata > Viperidae > Crotalus > Crotalus tigris. The sequence goes on along the minus strand of NW_024097902.1, from coordinate 632,116 downwards.
GAAGCGTCTGCCACGTACTCTGAAGTGGCCACTAGTTTCCCTAGTGTCTGATGTGTTCGAACCTGATCCGGTGGGACAAGTGTCTGAAGCTCACGAAGCCACATGATCGATGCCCTGGCGAAGAAAGAGGATGAAGTCGCGGCCTTTATTGCCCATGCCAAAGCCTGGTGCGCTCAGCGAAGAGAGAGTTCAAACTTCTTTTCCTCCACTTTCAGGGCCTCAGCCATATTCCCTGGAATAGCAGATGTGGAAAACAAAGAAGTCAGAGGAGTATCAACTGAAGGTACCTCCAAGAGGGAAGCAAATGAAGAAGACACATTGAACAGTTTCTTTTCTGTACTATTAGGGGAAGGCAGAGTGGCCAGGGATGACCACTGCTTCTCCACTGTAATGCGGAAAACCTGTGGACAGGGAATCTGCTTATCCTCCACCACCTGTTCCACGAACAAAGGATTAGATTCCTGACTGGCGGAGGTAGAAGGTTTCTCCTCCTGTACCGAAGTGAGGTTAACGGTGGTAATGGCCTTTAATAGTAGAGACCGGAAAAGAGAAGGGTCAAAGAGCCCCGAAGTTGGCGCCTGTTTGGGCGCTGCCTCCTCATCTTCTGACATGGGCGTGTCAGCTATCTCCAGGTCAACAGACCCCTCTTCCCCTAGCTGGGAAGAAGTCTCGGAAACCCCTGAACCGGGGACAGTGGTACATACTGCCTGAGGAGGTATAGAAGGAGGTGGTGGTGGTTGAAAGGGCCACTGTCCCCTAGAAGAATTGCATAAATGCATTGTGCATGAAGGACTGAAACTCAGCTGACCACCTATCCCCTTGTTCCACGTAACTAGCACCAGCCTCAGTTGGAATAAATGTGGCCTCAGGGCCATGATGAGAAGATGATGATGAGGAGCAAGGGGGACCAGCCTGCACAGTTTCCCCCTGAGGAGACCAAGCCCTTGGAACATCATGAGAAGGTGCAAATGGAAGCTCAGATGTAGGAGTGTCCAATGGAGTGGGGGAAACCACTTCAGCTTCACTGGACCTGAGCCTTTGGGCTTTGGAGAATTCCCTTTCCAGTGCCAAATGTCTCCTCGAAGCCTCTCGCTCGGCTGACTTTGAGGGCTCTTTGGTAGAGAGGTGTTTTGTTTTGGACTTTTTCTTTCCCCCGTGTCCAAATAAGTAGATCTGTGCTTTGCCTGTGCGGGAGGAATACCCAAGCCCTGTGGTGCCTAGGGCGAGGGACTGTCTGCCATTGCAGTCTAGATAATCCGAGTAGGAGATATCCAGAAGTGGGGGGAACCCAAACAAACAGATCTAGTTGACAGAGATGGAAAACCGATCCTCACTCTGCACAACAGCAATGGCAAGGACAGCCAGACAGCTCTCTAGAACTGCCTGTTTAGGCCTGTGACAAATGCCACACACTAATTGTAGCAGGTGGATTTAAATAAATTCCCGTTTGCTCAACTCACCCCAGAAGAAGAGGACATGTGCTAGAGTACAATGAGTAGTTAGAATAATAACACCCGATACAGATCAGGAATCAACTCTGTGTCTGATGACACTGAAAACTTGCCCCCCGGTGAAAGGACTGACAAGGCAGACCTGTAGCAATAAAAGAAGCAGGGCTTAGTACTCTTGTGAGGAACACGAGGTCCCTCAAAATGGCTTCCGTGCTTAGAAACACACTCAAAATGGCGACTGCCTAAGAGATACGCTCAAAATGGCAGCTGCCTAAGAGACACACTCAAAATGGCAACTGCCTAAGAGACACACTCAAAATGGCGGCCGTTGTTGATGACCCATTCAATATGGCGGCCGCCTGTAAAACACGCAGTTAAAATGGCGGCCGCCTCATATAGTGCCTCCCAAGGAAAAAACAAGCACCCAAAATAGGGGAATGGAAGGGAATCGAAACCTCCTGCCAGAAAATAGACTTTAAGCCAGTTAATCTGATCAAAAGCAATTCCCCCTGAAAGCACTTGCTGTTAGGCGCACTGCCTCCACTGCAATGCAAATTTTGAAGTCCAGGAAAGCCTCATGCTGACGAAGCCGAGGGGGAAGCCTCTGAGTTGTCTGAGTCTCTGAAGACTCCGATCTCCGAAAACCAGCTGGCCAGCTATTTCACTGTTCCGCTGATTGCCGATTGGGAGCTGAAAAGCCCATATTTGATAAACGGCCTGCAGCCTTCTCCACAGGAGCTTGTTGGGCTCGAGGCCAGAAAGCCTGATTCAACTTTCGACTTCAATTTTTTTGAATTTAGTTCTGAATGAAAAGCAATACAATTTAAATATAACCTAATAATTTTAAAGTCAATTAAATGCAATTAGAAAGCAAATTAACCTAGCCTAGCTAAGGAGCCGAAAAAACTGCGCCCTGCCTGAGCCCGAGACTAAGTCAAAACTGGGAAGACACACCCTGAGGGAGGCGTGGCCAAAGTTCTGACCTAATCTATCTGAGCAGGAAGGCTGAAATAACCCATCCAGTGGATTCTACACTCATCATGCTGGAGAATTGCAAATATACTTATCTGGATATAAGATATGTTGAACTCACTGGGGAAGTGATTATAATACTTTACATAAAGTGTCCTTGTAACTCAGCATAAAGTTTCATTTTTGTATTCTACTATTTTGTATTCTACTATTCTCAGGTTCTCTTCTGTTATTTCTCCCATCAGGTAAATATGTAGGGATAAATAGAGCTATTTCCAGCATTACAGCAGTCTTAAGAGCATGGCTACCTAGGAATAATAGCCATTGAACTCAACAGGATTTATTACATAGTAAACCATATCTATTTATATTTGCAAATCCAAACATCCATGCCTCTCCACCCTATGAAATATTCTTCCACTGTTCTGGTCATCTGAAAAGGGATAAAAACATGGTTCTGCGGCCTTATGTGGAAAACCCAAAGGAGGCACAGTCCTGGGCTTGCTTTATGCCGGGGTAGGCAACCTTGGTTCTTTTATGACTCGTGGACTTCAGCTGGGAGTTGAAATCTACTAGTCATAAAAGAGCCAAGGTTGCCTACCCCTGGTTTATGCCATGAGAGCCCTCCCTTTGCCTTTGTCAACCAATTTTTAACAGAGTTAATTATTCTTACCTCCTTAAAAAAATTTATCTTTTAAAACTTTTTAACTGAAAATTTAAAGCTTAACATTTAATTTTTTATATATTGTTTTATATTTTTATGTTTTATTGTACACTGTCCAGAGCCCCTCTTTGAGGGAGATGGGTGGCTTAGAAATGTGAAATATAAATAAATAAAATTTTCTGTTAACAGCGGGGGGGGGGGAATCAATTTAGTTTAGAAATGGGAAATCTTTTGGGGGGCAATTAATTTTAATAAATTCCATTAAAATTAATTTTTAATGCTTTGTTTTTTCCAGTGCAGCCTCTCCCCAGTGCATATATAATTTCATCAAATGCATACATACCTTTGGAGGAAAATTAGGCAGGATTAGTTTTAGTGAGAAGCAGGAAATAGCTCAGAAAGTAGAGAAGCTGATAGCATAAGCTCACAAAGCAGGGAAGCCAGGCAGCATACAGAATTTTTGTGCCCATAGAGTCCTCCAAAAATGGCGTGCTGAGTGACCGGCTGCTTTTTCCTCCTGCCAACAAACAGTTAATTTTGCTGCTAAAGCTGGTTCTTTGACCCCATGCTCTCCAGATTTAAATGGGAGCAACTAGGAATGACCCAAAATGACCCTTGAATAACCAACCGTCTCAGATGATTTTTTACCTGGGAAGAGGAATCTCAATGGCTGCAATTCTTGGTAGGAGCTGTCAGAGGTTGCAGTTATACCATGTTTTAACCCTTTTTCCTTTTGGTTGATTTTTTTTTAAAAACGTGCCTCTGTTTTGATTGCACGCTTTAAAGTTTTCTTTTTCTTTTTGACTTTTATCTTCAACTGTTAAATGACTGGCTAAATGTTGATTTCTTCTAACCCCTTGCAGGATTTTAAGGTTCATTTTCTGCGCATTTTTACTGTTTTATTTTGGGAATTGTGAATCACTTTCGCTTTCACCGTATGGAGGTCGATGGTGGGAGGACTGTTCCCTAGGTAGTGAAAGTGGTCTGATTTGATTTACATTTACACCAGATTTTTACTACAGGGATTTAGTATTTTAGCGGTTTACTAGTTTTATACTTTATTTGATTTCATTATATTAGTTTTTAAAAACTCTGGTCTTATTTCTTTTAACCTCTGATGGGAACTTCCCTTTCTTTTCTATTCCCTTTTTATTGTCTCAATATTTTCTGCAGTCATTCTGTTATGGTATATCTTCTTCTCCTGTCCATGAGACGTTTATGTTTTGTTGTGAAAGCTCAGTACAAGGGAATTTTGGACTAGATTAGAAAATTAAACAATAAATTAAGGGTTTTGAATATTATAGGGCAGTGCGGTGGCTCAGCGGTTAAGATACTGAACTTGTCGGCTGGAAAGCCGGTAGCCCAGGTTCGAGACCTGAGCTCCATGTGACAGGGTGAGTTCCCATCCTTGCCTCAGCTCTTGCCAACCCAGCAGTTCGAAAGTATGCAAATGTGAGTAGATAAATAGGTATCACTTCGGTGGGAATGTAATAGCACTCTGTGACATCATGCTGGTAACATGACCACAGAAATGTCTCTGGATAGCACTGGCTCAGTGATCTTGAAGCAGAGATGATGCCCCCTATAGTCAGCAACGACTAACAGAGTAAAATCTGCAGGGACTCCTTTTTTACTTTTTTTAAAAATTATATAACATATGTTCCTTACAATGTCCCTACAAAGAGATATAAAAGAAAGTCGAGAATCTGATCATCTTAATGTTAAAGCCCTTTTGAAATAAAAATATTTTTAATTTACAATTTTAAATTTAAAATCCAGATTTTTTTTTTGATAAATTAACAGTGGTTATCAGCAGCTAAATCAGACTTAAAATTGGATGGATTGGAATCTGATTTGTTGCTTGCAAATTTGAAGGAGAATGAGCCTGGTTTGAGAATTGCACGATTGTTGGAGAAGGCTTAAAGGGGCATGAATTCAAAAGACTTAGAGATGACAGAATTAATGAATGATGGCCTGAACTTTCTTTAAAAAAATTGATGGAGATTGGGGGATGAACTTACTATATCCAATTCGAAAATAATTGTCAAGAGATGTTGCATTTCAACTTGCAAGAAAATTCTTTGAACAGCAAATGCTGCAGAGATATTTACAATGGAGATTTATGACTGGGGAGCGAGATACAATTGTTGGGGAAAAAATCCCAATAAAAACTTTAAGGGGAAGTTTTATTATTAAAGAATCAATTAAGGATATTTGATCCTGGATAGATCAGAGATAATGACTGCAATGGTTTATAATAGATCAGAAGCTATTGTGGACTTTCTATAAGATAAATACAATACAGATTGTTAATAGGGGGCTCTGAAGTTTAACTTTGTTATTGGCTTTACCTGTTAACTATTTTTTAATATAGTAAATAAATGCCAGGTCAAATTGGTTGGTAAACAGAATTGTAGAAGTTCAGAAACTGTGGGCCCGTTTCTTGAAATATGTTTATCGGTATTCAATTGGGGTGGGGGGAGAAATCTATACATATGTGGGTTTTTTTGACACATTTTAATGTCATGTTTTGCTTTTTATGTTTTGTATTTTTTTTCCTTTTTTTGGTGTTCATATTTTAACTTTGTGAATAAAATAAATATTGAAAAAAATCTGTGCCCATTTGTAATCTGTATAATTGTCCTATTTTCTCAGAGGTTGGAGGGAATGAGCATACATTCTTTTGGCAAATAGCACAGCCAGTTTACAAATATGCATGCATTGTTCTTCCTGCATTACATTTTCAATTATAATAATCCAATGCCTGTTTTATAAGCTTCTTACTGATCTTAAGTCTATCAAATATGTCCTCAATGTGTCAAAGAAATTATGTCAAATTATGTTTTTGCATAATCTGCTCTTTTTTTTCTACAAAAATACATTGTTCTTTCAGAAATCAGAAAACCTTCATATCGAAATGCAGAAGATCAGGTTGTTTAAGGGATCCAACAGCTATCAAAAAGTCGTAAGAAAAACATGACTGCATCCCCAAGGGAAAACTGTCATAATCAGAGAAAGGTCCAATATGTACTATCTATTGATTTCAAAAGCAATTCATCAACCTCATTTTTCAACTGGTCCTGAAGTATATTTCTTTTTTATTTAGATTGGGTTGGATTTGAGTTATTATTCCTAGTAGATTTTAGTTTAAGTTCCCAGGCAGTAGTAAATTGTGACAAACATTCACTCATATTAGAAGTTAACACTGTTTCTAATGTGGTATCTGAGTATCTAGATTTTCACATGATAAAACAGCTGAGCACAAATATCTGGGGGAAAAAAGCATAATATCTGAGTACTACAATATTCCAATTTCACCCAGTAAAATTATAAACAGTAATGAAGGCTTTCTACAAGTTACATCAGTACACTGATCTTAGCAAACATCTGTATTTTTCTCCCAGAAACAAAAAACACAGATCCAATAAGAAACCTTTAAAGAACTATATGTCTGAGAACAGCAGCAACATGATAAAAAGTAGGTAATACTCCAGTTACCAAAGTTAATATTGTGGTTCACAGGGCCACAAAACAAATGTTTTCTTTAAAAACTCTCCTTTGGCTATAATCTCTCATTTCATAGCATGCTTTCATGCAGATATATACTTCCTAGACTTAAAAAAGAATGTGATTTTATGAGTGCAGAATTTGAAACTGAATCAGAATCTCTGTTCTAGTTTATAAGGCATATTTCTGGATATTCTAAAATATAAAGGGATCTTTGTGAAAGACAATATTTGGTTTCTGTCACTTTTTAGCTACATGTTATTGTTCATGTTTCTCCCTCGTTTGCCTGGTTTATACCCTCAGCTGAATGTTAAATTATATTTTTGCATATCATATACAGATATTTATATTTTCCAAACTCACATTTCAGGTTAAAAGTGCAGCAATTATCTGAGTGAAATTCAAAAGACTGAATAGGAGTGTGACTAGAAGTCCATAGAGAAACATAACTGATACTGCATGTCATGTATTTTCATTTCTATAAGTTCAGGTAGTCCTTGCCTTATGCTGGTTTATTTAATGGTGGTTTAAAGTTGCAACAGACCCAGAAAATTGACTTATGACTAGTTACAAGTGTTGCACCACTCCCACAGTCATGTGATCCCAATTTGGGAGCTTGGCATCCTACTCACATTTATGGTAACTGCAACATTTTGTGGTAACATTATTGTGACTTGTGACTTTCCAGCAGGCTTTCAACAAGCAAAGTCAATTGGAGAAGCCAATGACTACATAATTCACTTAATGACTCTGGTAAAATTGGTTGTAAAATCAGCACCGGATGACTCGCTCCTATGGCTGCATTGACTTAAAATCACAATTAGAACTAGAATTTCCATAATTCAAGAACTCCCTGTACATTAATCCTGCAATTTTTCACAATTTTATTCAGAAAACCTATTATGTTCAAACAGGCTTCCTCGCAGATACATGTACTAGAAATGCAAATTTATTTCTTGAATTTCTTTTGTAATGCTCTAGCTTGTATAAATCTCCTTCCTATGCACCTGGAAGGGATTTCTGTATCCAATCCATGCAGAGACATCTAAATTACTTTTGATTTATATAAAATATTTTGAAATGTAGGTTCATATGCGAAGAGGCTTTCAAAATTAAAGCCATTTTGCAGGATGGAATGTGCTTTTTTTCTAACTGTAATAAAGCAGATTTCTAGCAAATCTCTTTTAAAATAAATAAATAAATAGTAGTAGTAGTAGTAGTAGTAGTAGTAGTAGTAGTAGTAGTAGTAAAGTTGGAAGGGACCTTGGAGGTCATCTAGTTCAACCCCCTGCTCAGGCAGGAAACCCTACACCATTTCGGACAAATGGCTGTCCAGTCTCTTCTTAAAAACTTCCAGTGTTGGAGCATTTACTGCTTCTGGAGGCAGGCTGTTCCACTGATTAATTGTTGTCACTATCAGGAAGTTTCTCCTTAGTTCGAGGTTGCTTCTCTCCTTGATTAGTTTCCACCCGTTGCTTCTTGTCCTGCCTTCAGGTGCTTTGGAAAATAGCTTGATTCCCTCTTCTTTATGGCAGCCCCTGAGATATTGGAATACTGCTATCATGTCCCCCCTTGTCCTCTCTTCGTTAAACTAGACATACCCAATTCTAGCAACCGTTCCTTATATGTTTTAGCCTCCAGTCCCCTAATCATCTTTGTTGCTCTTCTCTGTACTCTTTCTAGAGTCTCAACATCTTTTTTCCAGCGTGGTGACCAAAACTGGATGCAGTATTCCAAGTGTGGCCTTACCAAGGCATTGAAGAGTGGTATTAATACTTCACGTGATCGTGATTCTATCCCTCTGTTAATGCAGCCTAGCACTGTGTTGGCCTTTTTGGCAGCTGCAGCACACTGCTGGCTCATATTTAAGTGATTGTCTACTAGGACTCCGAGGTCCCTCTCACAGTTACTACTATTGAGCATGGCGCCACCTATGCTGTACTTGTATAAATACCGGTATATTAATTAGCAAGAAAATACTTTATTGGGTAGTGAACTTTCACAGAACTGCTAAATCACTTGCTTGGTTATTTGGGAGAGGCTCTATTTAAGTAATAAATGAACATCAAACATTCAATATTTAATTTCCACATCTCCCAAACAAAAGTGTGAAAGACCTTTCCCTGAAACCCCAGAAAGCTGCTATCGGTTTGTTTGCAAGACCAAACAATAATCTGACTGTAAAGAGCAATTTCTTATAGATACTGCTATATAAATTAATCACTTCTAATACAGTTATCTTCTGCTTGTTTGAAGAGATCAATCAAGTTAGGAGCCAGCTGTTTGTAACATAGTACATTGCTGACAATGTCGATCATAACTTACAAAAAGAGGAATATCTCTAGTATGGTGACTACTATAGCTACGCGTGCATCAAAACCAAGGTTTTTTCCCCTCTACAACTTAAAAGATGGTACACACACACACACTCATATACATATGCGTGCACACACGCACACACATAACATGGAAATAAACCTCATTAAATATAGCTCTGTTCAGTAATTTATTCTAAAAAACATATAGTTAATTGACTAAAATCACATGAAACTAATAATAATTTCACAGCAGGATAATTTTAGAAACGTCACCTAGAAAAGAAGAGCAGAAACTATCAAGAAATATATTTTACAAAAAGAAATTTTAAAAATCCATCCAGATTTAAACATTGCAGTGTGCTTTTAAAGGATAAAATAATCATTTACCTTGTGCAAGCATACTGAACTCCAGGAAAAGTGCTATGTGGTAAAGTTCCATAGCTTCTTCAGCCTTTGTGATGCTTGGCTTTCCTGCTACAAGAGCCTGGACCTCACTTAAACTCCCTACTGATGGACTGCTGTGCAAAATAGAGAGATCCACCAAATCTGTATACATACAGTTTAAAATTACCCTCACGTATTTTTTTGGTATGATAGATTCATCTAGTATAATCCTTGTTGGAGTCCTTAGAGTTCGATCTGTAATTTCTTCTCCGGTTCTTATCCTCCTCTGTAGTAGATGGCGGAAGAAAGGTGAGCGTGATGAAATAATAGCTTTGTGTGCTCTGAGCTCCTCATCTAAGCAGTTCTGACTTCCACAATAAGCTTCAACAAGTTCAGAGTCAGATGAAAAACTGAGAACCACATCATAATAGCACATGTAATCCAACAGCCCTCGCATATCAACATCTAGAGAATTTGGTGTTCCAAATTCCTCACTAAGCTGCATGAGAATGTCAACATTCTGAAACCTCGAATCTTCCATCCCAAATTCACCTGTGTATAGGTAGTGTAGCAAAGCAGAAAACATGGGCAGGTCGATGCCAGCTGTATTGATATCCATTATAATCTCTGCACCATATTCTGGTGAGGAAGAAAGTAGGGTCTTAAAAAATGGGCACCTTGCAGCCAAAATTGCACGATGCACAGGGAAGCAAGTCTCTTGAAATATCAGATCAACATCTGTGCAATATTTAAATTCGTACAGTTCAGCCATGTCTTTCTGCAGCGTCCTGGCTTCTGGTCTTGCTAAACTAGCTTGCAGAGAAAGCTCTTTTAAGGCCGACGTTCCTTCATACTCTTCCACTAATGCATTGACATCCCTGACATCCCAGCCTGAGAGGAGCTCACGCATCTGTTTGGCATGATCAGCAGACCTGTTAGACTTTCGGCGCTTAATAAACTTCTTTTTGAGGGTAGCAAGGCCAGAGCTTTTCTTTTTCTTATCTTGAGGTTTCTCGTGGCCATGCTCAAGGCTATAAAGTTTAGATTCACAGCCATAACCTTGATGGGAATAGGATGATGTTCCTGAAAGAAGGGGGAAAAAAAAGCTGCCTGAAGCCCAAAGTTAGGGTATAAAAAATGAGTGAAATGCATTGATAAGGAGTTTTAAACTATTATATGGAAAATGTTCAGAGTAGTTTACAATAAACTAGCAAAATGTACTTATAAAGAAAATGTACAAAATTTTGCATACAAAAAAAAAAAAAAAAAACTAGTGGAAAAGCTATTATTTGACTACCCAGATCTATCCAACAAAGGAATCAATCCTGACAGTTTTCAACTGTCAAGACCCCCAACTTTTATTTAGCTGTAATTTGCAATACATGGAGATTTTGAAAAATAAAATATTTATTTACCCTACTTCTTTCTCTTTCTACCTTTCTTAAACAAAATAGTGATGGCAGTATTATAGGAACTGATTTTAAGTCAAAATGGTTAGATGAAAAGATTTTTAAAAAATAAACAATTTTTCTCTTTTTACAGATATAAAAAAAAATGGCCTGGGTCATTTATCTTTCATCTGGAATATGTAACTGACTGGAAAAATCCTAGTTGCATTCCTGTGGTTTTACTATTTTTGTCTATCCCATGTCTTTCATTCTTCCATTTTTGTGGATTAATCGTGTTTGCCAGTTAGGGAAAATTAATACACTAACATATCTTGTAAGATTTGCCATGAAAAACATATTAAAAGACATCTTACACAATTACTGAATTCTGTCCACATCTGTCATTATTTTCCAAATCTTGATTATTCTTTCTTTTTATTTGATCTTCTTGAAAATTTGGCATATAATATATATGGCTGTGCATCTAACATTTTGAAATTTTTCTGGTCCTGTAGCAAAACTAAATATTAATTTTTAGTTTTATTTTTATCTAATCTGATGTATATTTAACTGTATTTATTTTAACTATAGCAATGTCTGATTTAAAAGAACACCACACAGTTCCTTATATTTGAAGATTTTTACTTTGCTTTTCCTGGTTGACTCTTTTGTAATTTTGCAATGGATTACAGACCTGGCCAAACATTTTTAATACATTTTAATACATTAGCAAAGGCTATGACATAGCTATACTCTTTTTAAGGTTTGTTGTACAACACTTCCTCTCCCCTAAACCTATAAGCTACCATAGAGTGTTATACGACCTCAGGCACACCTTCTCAACATAAATGTTGAAACTTTTTGCTAATCTAGTCATGAAGTCAAGTTATAGTGGCCTGGGAGTTGCGGGGACCGAGATAAGTGGGTGCGGGGCTTGTGGGGCAGCTCCACCCCCACCTGCCTTGCCTCACCTTGTGGCAGCAGCACTGATGTGATGTGCATTCTCCTACCCCGTTGTGGACACGAGCAACCAGACGGTGGACAGAGTGGGTGGGTGGCCACAATATAAGACATCCGCCGATCTTTGGTCTTTTGGTCCCTCTCCAAAAAATAAGACCGGGTCTTATTTTTGGGGAAACATGGTAAAATCCTTTTTGGTGTTTAGCTTAGCAAGACCCATAAACTTATGCATTCCAAAAGATCCATTTTGTTAAACATTTTAAACCCTGACCACAAGTGGTCAGTTTTTAACATGAATAAGACAGAAGATTTTAAAATATTCCAAAGAAAGTGAACAAAAGGACCATAGAACATAACATACCGCAAGATGCAAATATTGAAGTCATTGACGTTTCAGTTGAACTCCTGACAGGTCTTAGAGTTAATTAATGCTTAAGATTTATCTCTAGCAAACCTACCATTAGATCTGCTAACTTCACAATATTACATTATGTTAAAAATTTATTTATATCAAGTTTTTACTGCTAGCATAGCCTGAGAAAATAGAATTCTAACATCATTCTAAATTTGAAATCAAAATTAGAACCCACAGAAGAAAAATTCCAGTGGTTAAATATCATCTCATCTGTTCTGGTTTGTCTTTTTGTAGCAACAAACAGAAATTTAAAAGATCCTTGCAAGAATGAGCTCTGAAATTCTGAACATCTTTAATATTATGTTTTTCTGAGCCAATAATATTTTAAAAGTTGCCCATTAGATAAGTTCAAGACTTAGCTATTTCTAAAATATGCATCCTTTCTCACTTTGTCTCTTGATATAAAAAAGTTTGTTTTCCCAGCATGCATTTGGGTAATTTTAGGTTTAACAAATGAGACAGAATTATCCATTTCCTCTCATAAGTATCCTTTGCAAGTGAACAGAACTTGTAATAGTACGATAGATTTATCAAATGAACTGCTGCTTAATATAAATTATATCAAAACTGCCTTCACGTTAGCCATGGTTACAGACAACATATGGCCTGGATATGCAATGTAAATATTTTAAATGGAGAAACAGAAATACTTACCTATGAATGTCTGTTGTGCCTGAGAATTTCCCCCTACCCTTGGGGAACACGAATGAGGATAGTTTGAAGCATTAGCACCCATCTTCTTTAGTCACTTGAGCACTCCACTTCCTGGCTCATCAGCGCACAATTCCATAAGCCATGATAGAACTTCAGACACAGTTCAAGTAGGAGCTTTTTCCCCATTTCTGAAAAATTGTAAACATAATATTACTACCTTTCTAAGTAGTTACATGAACACTGTAATGATTTGAGTGACCATATACTATTTGTAGTGAGTTTTCTTATTAATGCAGCTATAAGTAAACATGCATAATCTAATCATTTTTTAAAATTAATTTTGCATCAAGACCTATTTTGTCAAATGAACTAAAGTTCACCTATAAAGGTTCATGAGATAGGACATCCTAATATCTAGAATTTATGAGTACATAAAAGGTGGTTTAGAAACACATACTCTACAAACAGTATAGATAGAAGCCATTGACTGCAATATAATATATACTAGTTACAGTATGTAACCTTCAAAATGTATGAACAGATTATAAAGGCAGGCAGGAAAAAAACACAAAAAATTAAGATCCAAAGCAAAAAGCTTACAGCAAAGACTGAATGGATAATACAGCTAAAAGATTGTTATATAATGTGCAAATTTGAGTATGGTGCACTTAAATATAATTTACATATATATGGGCAAGCTAACATTTTCTTACCAACAATAAAGCATGGGATTTGTGTGAGGTACCAAATGTTTCCTGACTATAGAAAAACTTAATTTACAGTCATTAAATTGGAGATTCTATTAAAACATTTTTTTTAGTGTTGATGCTGTTACACGGCCATAGTTAACTGGCTATTATTACAAGAAATTCTAATTAAAGTTTATGTTAAGTTTCTTTTTGAATTGAGGAAGATTTGATATTTCTCAGAATTAAAAGAAAAGGGGTGTTGTCTTACCTGAACGCCTTTTCTCAGCACGGACATGGATAATCCACTAATGGGTTAACTTAATCCTCCTGCTCAATCAGATCAAGTCAGCCAAACTTGCCACGCCTGTCCTGGGCCTGTTTTCCCAGTCTCGACGATGGCGCAGCTACTGACTGACAGCAGGACGTGTTGGCTCACAGACACTGACCCTAAGCCTAAGGACCTGAATGGGTGGGTGTGGATTATCCATCTCCGTGCAGAGAAAAGGCTTTCAGGTAAGATAACGGCCCTTCTCCAGCACTGGAGATGGATAATCCACTAATGGGACATACCAAAGCCCACTGTCCTACAGGAGGGAAGCGGGCAAATTTGGAACCGTGTCGCGGGGTCCCACCTGCTGGAGAACCCTCCTGCCAAAGGATGCCTCGGCGGATGCGTACCTGTCCAGTTTGTAATGCCGTATAAACGGCGAAAGGGAAGACTACGTGGCCACCCTACACACTTCCTTGATGGAAGCCTGTGTGGCCCAAGCCGCAGAAGTGGCTGCACTGCACGTAGAGTGGGCCGTAACATGACGTGGAACCAGCAAGGAATCGGACTGGTATGCCCCCGCAATGCAACCTCTTATCCACCAGCCAATTGTGGAGGCCGAGACCTTCCAACCCTTGTAAGAAGGGTGGAAGGAGACAAAAAGTGCCTCAGAGCTACGGAAGGCAGCCGTCCGCTTGATATAATAACGGAGAGCCCGGCAGATATCCAGGGAATGCCACTGATGTTCCAGATCATGGGAAGATTAGAGCAGAAATCAGGGAAGACGATATCCTGGGCCCTATGAAAAAGGGAATTAACTTTGGGGACAAAGGTGGGATCTAAGTGAAGGGTAACCTGGTCCCGGTGAAAGACACACAGATCGTCCCTGACTGAGAGAGCCGCCATCTCAGAATACACAGGGCCGAAGTAATAGCCACAAAGAAGGCGACCTTAAGAGATAAGGATCTCATGTTGCACGAACTGAAGGGTTCTAAAGGAGCCTTTGTGAGAGCCTGAAGGACCCGAAGCAATTCCCACAAGGGATATCTGTGGACTACAGGTGGCCTGGTATTAGTAGCGCCCTTGAGGAAAGAATGGATCAAGGGATGTTGACCCAGAGAGTTAACAGTGTCACAAGTAACCAAGGTAGAGAGGGCTGCCACCTGTCTGCGCAAGGTGTTAGGTGCCAAACCTTTATTCAGCCCCTCCAGCAAATAGTCCAAAATATTTGGGATGGTTAATTTCAATAAGGGTAGTTGATGAGTGGAACACCACCGACAAAAATTCTGCCACGTGGCATCGTAGATGCGGTTGGTAGCCGGCCTGCGAGATGCCTGAATTATGGCAATGACCTGGCGAACAGGACTCCTGGGATAGGAGCTGGCGTTCAAGTGCCAAATGACTAACTGGAGCCATTGAGGGTCTGGGTGAATCAGATCCCCCTGGGTCAGTGATACCCGGTCTGGCGGAATTTTCCAAGGGCGCAATAGGGAAAGACCAACAAGGTCAGCGAACCAAGGTCTCCACGGCCAGTAAGGGGCTATCAATAGAACCTCTGCCCTCTCCTGCAGAAGCTTGCGGATGACTGCTGGGAGAAGGGGAAGAGGGGGAAAGGCATAGAGGAGGCCTTCCGGCCATGGAACCTGAAGGGCATCTACTCCCTTTGCCCCAAGCTGGGAAGCGCGAAAAGAATCGCGGGAGTTGCGTGTTTGCCTGGGAGGCAAACAGATCTATGATGGGGAGACCAAATCTGTGAGTGATTTCCCTGAATAGATTCGGGTGCAGACGTCATTCCGAGTGGTCCACGGTTGACCTGCTCAGGAAGTCTGCCCTTTTGTTTGCCTCTCCCGAGATGTGGTCTGCCCTGATCGAGGCAAGGTTGGTCTCTGCCCAGGAACCCAGGAACCCAGTTGCTGGCCTCGGTCAGAAGAGCATGGGACCTGCCGGTTCACATGGGCCTTTGCCGCCACATTGTCCGTGAGGACGAGCACGTGTTGTTTCATAATGCTGTGGCGGAAGTGGCGAAGGGCTAGATGTATGGCCCTGAGTTCCAGCCAATTGATATTGTGCCTCAGGTCTGACCGAGACCACCGTCCCTGGGCCCACTGCAACTGATAGTGTGCTCCCCAGCCAAATAGGCTGGCGTCTGTCGTGATCGTGAGCCGACCAGGCTCCTTGAAAAGAGACCCTCTGGCCATGGCGGGGGAAATCCACCATCTGAGTGAACGTAGGACCTGAGGTGGAATCCTTACCTCTCGGGTGGAAGTGCTGGTACCCTGCTTCTGATAGGGAAGCAGAAACCACTGGAGAGACCGTGAGTGTAACCTGGCCCAGGGAACGATCGATATACATAATATTATATTTCCGAGAAGCCAGGAAAGACTGGAGGGTGACAGAGTCCTGTCCCTGCAGACCTTGAGAATCAGGTCCCGTATACTGTCCCTGCATTTCTGGGACAGATAAACCCGACATTCTATTGTGTATATTATGGCTCCTAAGTGGAGCAATCTGGTCGATGGAATTGTCTGACTTTTCTTGAAGTTGACCAAAAAGCCGTGACTCTGTAGGACCTCGATCACCAGTCTCAGGTCTGCCTGAGCCCCCCTGGGAGAGGATGACTGTATAAGATGTCATCCAGGTAGCACTGCACCCGAATCGGCATCAACCTCAGGTGTGCAGCAAGAACCGCCAGAACCTTGGAAAACATCCTTGGGGCCGACGACAGCCTGAACGGAAGTGCCTTGTATTGATAACAATGCCCCATGTAACTGAACCTGAGAAACTGGCAGTGACCAGGGATGATAGGGATGTGTAAGTATGCCTCTGTGAGATCCACGGATGTGAGAAAGTCCCCCTTTTGGATGCTGCCTAGGATGGACTGAGGTGTTTGCATTTTGAACCTTCAGTATGCCAGATAAAGGTTCAGGTGTTTTAGGTCTAAGATTGCTCTCCATCCTCCCGAGGTCTTGAGGACCACAAAGAGAATGAAGTAGAATCCGCGACCTCGTTGAGCCGGAGGTATCGATTCTATGGCCTTTATGTCTAATAAGTGAAGGATGGCCTCCTGCATGAGACCTCTCCTTAAAGACTTTTTTGATTGGGGGCAAGAAATGAACCGACTTGGTGGACTGGAAATGAATTCCAGAGACAGGCCGTGTCGAATGGTGTCCAGAACCCAGGTGTCTGTGGTGGTGACCTCCCATTGAGTAACAAATAGGGGAAGCCTTCCCCCTATGGGAGGATCCACTGAGGAGTCACTTCCTGTGGAAGGGATGTCCCCCACCTCGAAAGGGCCGTTTGGACTGAAACTGCTGCCTGGGTCTTGAGGCCGGTCTGTCAACCGGACGGTCCTGTCTGGGAGTGAAGGGCCGTGAAAGTTGCGTGGTTGGAGGGATAGTGGCAGATCGAAAGAACTGTCTACAGTTATAAGGAGTAGTCCGCCTATTGGACTGCTTAGTAAGGTGGGCCAGAATCTTCTTTTTGTCCTTATTCTCAGTCAGAAACAGGGCTAAGGCATACCCGAATAATTTGCTACCTTGGTATTGGGCTGCTGTCAGACGCCACTTGGACTTGGTGTCTGCCTGCCAATGTCTTAACCATAGCATGCAGCAGGATGTCACGTTGGATGCCAAGGATCTGGAGGAAAACCGTGCAGCGTGTAGAGTCGCATTGGAAGCATATTCTGTCGCGGCCACTAACTTGCTCAGGTCTGATGTGTACGGACATCATCTGGGGGGATCCTGGCTTGGAGCTGACAAAGCCAGATAAGGGCGGATCTAGAGAAGGAGGAGGCTGAAGTGGAAGCTCTGATAGACCATGCCGCCGCCTGGTGTGACCTTCTAAATGCCATTTCCGATCTGTGTTCCTCAGATTTTAAGGCCTCTGCCATATCCCCAGAAATAGTGGAAGGGGAAAAAAGGTGAGACAGGGGCTCATCCACCGTGGGAACGTTGAGTGCCTCATCTAATTCTGAGGCCACACTAAAGAACTTATCGTTCCCACCTGGAAGAGGGAAGGAACCTGGGGAAGCCCATTGTTTCTTAACTGCATTGAGGAACAATGGAGGCCATGGAACATGATATTGGGTGACCACCAGTTCAACGAAGACGGGGTCTGCCTCTGAATTCGTTGCAGATGCCGCTGGAGTGGACCAGTCAGGTCCCACGTGGCTGCAGAACTGGCCTTGCAAAGTAGAGGTAGAAAGAGAGATGGATTAAATAGACCGGCGAAAGGGGGCAGATCCAGAGCTGATTCCTCCTCCTCTGACCACGAGGCGTCAAGCGCCTGATCCTGTTCCGAGGTTAATGAGACCCCGCTATAAGAAGAATGGGAAGGGGAAGGAGGATTGTGAGAACTCTGATGTGCCGGGTGCGAGAGAGGGAGGGAAAGCAAGGATTCCGCTCTGGGCACCGGCGGAGTCCTGACTGTAAGGGTCCGCTCCACCGCCTAAGCCATCAGGACTTGGAGCCTATCTTCTAGAGAAGGATGGACTGCTCCCCTCTGAGCCCCACAGCCGTGGGCGTGAAGGTGGCTTCTGGGGCCTGCTGGAACCATGGGGTGGTAGGAGACCTGAATGTATGTGCTTCAGGTTCCAGAGCGGTCTGGCCAGAGGAAGTAGAAGGCTCTACCGGTGACCAGACTTCTTGAGCAGAAGAGGAGAGACTGAGAGGCAAATCAAAAAAGGTGGACTCAGTCTGAGCAGTCTCGGCCCTGGCCTGTTTTTGAGCCTTTGAAAACTCTTTTTCCAATGCCTGGTGTCTCCTGCTGGCCTGTTTTTCAGCCAATCTGGAGGTTTTCCCCCCGGAAACAGCCTTGGGTTTGACCTTGGCTGAGATCCTACCAGCAGCCTGTTGGGTAGGGGATCTGTGCCTTTTCTGGACTGAGGAAGGAGGGGAGACATCCTTGGATTGGGAGGTCATGTTATCCTCCATGCTGGTATTAAAACTTTAGGTGCGCGAGAAGATGCATCTGGGAAAAGGATCAATTGGTTGATAAGGGTGTAGGGCAACAGCTGGAAAAGACTGCCCTACCCCCCCCCGGTCACTGAACCAGTGATATCCAAAAAAACGGTTTTACTCACAGCCACTATAATTTCCACCAGAAGGTGAATTGCGGCCTGCTAGTGAGGCTTGCTGTGTTGCCAAGCCAGCAATATAAAAAAGTGGCAACTGCACAGTGTCAGAGGCTAGGAACTACTGTGGTAATCAGCAAGCCAAGTGGTGACCAGGACTTGAGACACCAGAAGGCCCAATGAAATCTCTTGGGCCTATGCCAAGGAATGAAGGAGGAAAATCCAAATGCCAGATTTCAATTACAAGTATATATTGGACAAAATTCTTGAAAATACTGAACAAATAATTGCCTATACAAAAGAGATTATTTTTCAATGTCATATCAAAGCGCAAGGTGTAAGTGAGCACTTTGTAAGCCAAGAAACAGCAGAAGGGGTATATACTCAAGAGACTCGTCTTCAACCTTATCCACAATTTACTGAGATGGAGGAATTAAACTTACATCAGGACTACCAACCTACAGCGGAAAAAACTTCTGATACTAATGAACAAATGACTTTTAGCACGGAAACTAAGGATGTTACCACAGAAGGGCAGGCTGATTTCCAGACTCCAACTGATTACCTGACATATAAAAAACCAATAGGAGGAGAGCAAAATAATATTAAAGAAGAATTTATTGAGACTCTGGATGATTCAAAAATGACTGTAATTAAACTAGACGCAACTTCAAAATAGATGAAGATGAATCTTCAACCACGAGCTATTGAGAATCACTACAACTTTTTCACTAGCCTATTAAAATGGACAATGGGAGATTCTTCCCTGATTTATGCGTTACGGCAAGAAATGGAGGGAGTTTTATTTGTGGACTTAGAAGCCTTACTATGGAAACCCGTTTGGAACAGAAAGAAAGCTAGAATAAGATATAAGTATGGAATTTAAGATTACATTTGTGGGTTGCAATGGCTTTATAGAGATGTGGATTGATTTGGATTTGGATTTTTAAAAGGTGTTTTTGGAATAAGATTTAGAATTTAAGATTGAAATATAGTAAGAATATATTTTTTGGAATAATAGATCTTCCTTTTTCTCTCTTTTTTTGGTTTCTTTTTGTTTTTTTCTATTATTTTTTTCTATTTTTCCTATGCTTTTTTATTATTATATATGATAGCTAATTTGTGGAGCTATAATGGTAAAAAGATTGTAATGATGGAAGAGATCAAATTAATAAATGAAGAATTATTGAATAAGAAATAGAATATAGTTGAGAAATGTAAGAATGTAATTATGGAAATAATATGCTTAAATAAGAGAAATTATGGACACCCAAATTGTAAAGAATATTTTTGTTTAAGGCTAAGTTAGATATGGTATTTGGAAATTAATAAACCTAAAAACAGGGTTTGATTTACATCGATGAAAGGTTGCTGATAATTTCTATTGATTAATTGAATTCTTATTTAGGAATGCATTAATGAATTAATTTTACTTAGAAATGTATTAGACTATATTATTCTAATTGTTAGAGAGGGAAATTTTAAGGAGCATTATTTGAGCTATATATGTATGATGTTATTGTACCTAACTGATTACCCTATCTCCACGTTGTTTCTTAAGCGTTCTGGTGTAAAAATGGAAAAATCAATAAAATTGTTTGGAAAAGAAAAAAAAAAAGAGACCAACAGACATGAGTTCTAGTCTTACCTTAAACATAAAACCAGTTGGGCAATTTTGGGCCAATCACTGTCTCAGTCTTTGGAAGAAAGCAACTGAAAATGCTTTTAAAAACTGCAGAGATTGCTACATGAAATTTCCAAGAGCCAAGTTTGATTAGAAACTGGGTGGGGCTAGCCCAACTTTTAAAAGACCTTAGGTTTCAATTCTATGCATACTTATCCAGAAGTAAGATCCAGATTCTGAACCTTTCTAGATTCTTCAGAATCATTCAGGAAAAAAAATCTGTAATTTTTTTTAAAATGCATTTCTCTACTAAATTGCCTTCAGCTTCAAATCCTAAATTCCCTTTTCAGGGTATAATTTATCACACATCACATGTAAAATAATCAAATGCGTGTAGCCATCAGAAATGAGATGCCTGCAGCCATTATAAAATTCAATAGAAAAACTTAATGAGGTTTTTTTAAATATAAAACCAAAGCCTAAAACTAAAATATTTCTCTAGTCCTGATGTTCATGTTCAAAATTTATAATCTTTGATTTCTGGAAGAGGACTATAAACCAATCACTAATATTTTCCCATTGTTTCTTAAGATTATGGTTTTCCATTCATCATTATATCCTATTTATTAAGGAATTGAAAAATGGTAACTCTTCTTAAATAAATGCTACCTTCAGGATAAATGCACATAATTGCACTATACAATGCATGAAAGGCTTTTCCCAAATTAAAATTAAAACTGAAACATGATGTAAGGTCAGTTCCTACATGTGTCCCTAATACAAGTATCTCAGTTTGAGAGAGTTCCTACCACTTCTGACAATTTTAGAAAGTTCCAAAAAACTGGCAATAACGTGAAGCATTTAACTTACAGCCAACTCTTTAATTCAACAAAAGGTATGTGTGCAAACTGGGCCTTGGGTAACAGCCACTTTTGAAAACAAGTTTCCTCTCAACACCAACATTTTCATATAATTTTCCACTGGTATTTCAAAGAGATTAAATGATAAGGTACAGTGCAAAAATGCTTATTATAAAACCAAGTATTTTATACTTTCTTTTTCCAACTGTAGACAGTCTCTCAAAGTACTAAAGTAACCTAAACTACAGAGGAATTGTTAATATGTGCTCTAGTAGTATGAGTCAAAAGGAAAAAAAATCCTACTTCCATAAATTAAGAGCACAGCAGAGAAGCTTCCAGTGAAGCTTCCAGTAAACTGATATTCCCTGGTTAGTGGGAGAGATTACACCCCAAAAGGCAGCTGGATGCTGGATGTGGACCGCCAAAAATCTCTCTGGAGAAAGGAGAGATCTTGAGATTGCCCATACATACTCTGGACAGCTGTTTTTACTGTGAATAGAGGGCAGAAACAGATGTTTTTGCAGTCTCTTGCAAACAGATAGGAATCATGAGATTTTTACTGAGTTCAAAGATGTTAATCTAGTCTTTTATGGACTTAAGGTTTAATCAAACGTCACTGTTAAATCACTTTGGAGCTTACTTTGTTTAAAACTTTTTGTTAAATATTGAAAATCTTCAGAACCCCAAGTTGTTCAAATTCTTTCTTTAATCATGTAAATAAGGAAATTGTGAGTTTAAAATTTTGCAAGAAATAAAATGGAAGAGAATATATGACAAAAAGGGTGATTACAGTGTTGATTTCAGAAAATGTTAAACGGATTAAGAGTTCCAGACTTGGACTTGAGTTAAAGAAGGCCTTTGAAGTTAATTAAAAGAATCTTTCTCATGGGAAGTGTCATGTTTATATTTGGAAACAACTGACAAAACAACTTTGAAAGTTGAACACTAGAGGGCACTAAAAGGAAATTAATGTATTAATGGCTACTTTATGGGAGTTCTATGATGAATGGGCCAAAAATGCAATCATGAAGTTATATGCTATTAAAGAATTAAAAGGTATTATTGAAGAGGAACAAGTTCTATCAAAGCAAACTGAAATTGATTTTAATGTGGAATTTAAAATGATAACCTATAAGAAAGAGATAGAAATAGCAGATTTAGAAATGAAACTGGAGAATGATTTAATACAAACTACATACAAACATTAAACCAAGAGTGATGTGAATAACTTCTCTATGTTGGATTTATAAAAAGAATTTGTTGAAGCTTTGTGAGAAGAGACAGTCAGAATATGAACAGTGATGTGGATAATTTTCTTCTACTGGAATTACAAAGGGGATTTCATAAAGATGCCAATGGTTCTGAGAAAAGAAGCAAAGAAACTATGAGAAAGCAGAGGTTAGGACAGTGGTGGAGAACCTGTGGCAAGCAGAGCCCTCTTTGTGGGCACGTGTGCCATCACCCCAGTACTATGCCTTCAGCTGGCTTTTATAAAATCTTTTCACTTTAGGCCTCCACCACCATGTGTAAAAAAAAAAGGTTCAATCAATCAATTTCAACTTCTCGCGGGAAATTTTTTTTTCGCAAAGTTGGAATTGATTGATTGAACTTTTTAGTCCCACCCAATCTGCCATTACCACCGCAGCCATGCCCACCCAATGGGCCAAGCCCACCCAATGGGTCACACCCACCCAATGGGACATGCCCACCTGGCACCCGACGATACATAAGTGGGTTTTAGGTTGCAGTTTGGGCACTCGGTCTCCAAAAGGTTCACCATCACTGGGTTAGGACTTTGTTTGAGAGAACTAAAGATTGTTGGGAGAAAGAAGAATTAATACAAAATTGGTTTGTTTGATCAAGATTAACACAAATGGGTTGCTATTTTGGGTAATCTTTTTGCTGATTAGAAGAGATTTTGCTTATTTGAAGAGAGAAAATGGGGGTATGTTTAAATAGAAAGGGAGATATAAATATAAAGGGAACGGTTCAAATTGGATTTAGTAAATATAATTTACAAATAGTTGTTATTATTACTGGCAATCTTTAATGAAATGTTGTTAATTAAAATGGACAAATTAGATTTTAAAGATTGGTTTATAGAGAATGAGGTGAAGATAAAGAATGAAGAGATGGTTGGCTTTAAGAAACAGTGATAAGTTGTTAATATTGATAGTGCTTGTTGGGGATGAAGGGGGGAAGATTTCTTCTTTCTACCAAAAAACAGCTGTCAAGGAGAAAACCACAGTCCTGCTAACACGGGCAAGGTAAGCTACTGTACATAAACAGAGTGCAAATCCCACACTCACCAGTATTAATGTTACCCAGATGGTTAATGAAATGTCTGCAAGCAAACAGTTGAGCTCAGAGAATATCAAGGACTCCACAGATGAAACTAGATTTTAAAAAACATTAGTTTAACTTTTTGGGAAAAAAAGAAGGGAAACTCTCGAGAATAAATCAGGTAAATAGATATTCCTCTGGAAGCTAGATAATTTCTCAATAACCAGTTCCTTTCTTGAATCTTAAGAGCATTCATCTCAATCTGTATAACATTTGCACAGATTAAACCAGTGGTTCTCAACCTTTTTAATGCTGTGACCCCCAATCGGTCGTAAGTCGAGGACTACCCAACCGGTCGTAAGTTGAGGACTACCTAACTGGTCGTAAGTCGAGGACTTTCCCTGACCGGGAGCGCCGCACATGCGTGGTGCCACCCCCTGAGCTGGCCGAGGCATAGCTGGCAAGCGGCAGAGACGGAGCAGGCCGACCACCGGCTGGGCCACCAGCTGGCCCAGCCCAAGGGAGGTAAGGGACCCGCCAGGCCCCACGCGTGCCAGCAACCCTCCCTGTGCCCGCTGGCCTCCCACCTCCCACCCCTAGCCTTACATTTTTAGTAGTTGATCAGCAGGGAGGGGTGGAAACTTCCAGACAGCTCGCCTTCGCTGCAGACAACTTGCAGCGCCATTTGCAGAATGGGACTTTTGGCGGGCTCAGCAGGGCAGAGACAGCCTGGACAATTCCTATTGGCTTTTGAATTCAAGAGAGTCTATTCTATTGGCTTTCAAAAGCCAATAGAATAAAAGGGAGTAGCACAGCTAAGGAAAAGGGGAAAAAATGGCGGACTATGTTGTTTGGAGACCCCTGTGAAATGGTCATTCGACCCCAAATGGGGTCCCAACCCATAGGTTGAGAACTGCTGGATTAAACAATGAACCCCAAAATAAATCTGCCTGCATCTATTCACCTATAGTTGGAATATTATTGTGTTCTAGTATCCACTTTTTAATTCTGAACAATAAGGTTAAAAGAAATATGCAAATTACTTTTAAGAGTGATGTAAAATATATTTATTACTGTATTCTGAAAAATTGTGCTACAAATTCATGTTAACACAACCAATATTGTTGCAACTTGTTAGCAAGACCAGCTAAATAATTTATTTTTATAACTTTGTTCTAATTACATGCATGACTGCATTATTTTATCAAGTTTCCATGTCTAATAACATTATCCGCCTCAAGTATGAAATATCATTAAACGTGTGGTATAGAACATTAAATCCATGGAAAAGAACATTTTACCATCTACCTGGGGTTTCATCATATTTGATGTCATTTGCAAACTTATCTAAATAATTGCTCACCCAAATTCTAAATCATTTTTAGATATTGAAAACCATAGGTCCCAATATAGATGCCCAGGGACAATTTATTCAATTCAGTTCATTTTCTCAATGCCATATCTCTCTCCTTCATAACAAAAGGGACTGCAAAAAGGCCAGTTAAATGTCATTTTCAAAAAGAATGAATATTTCCTTTAAAACTCTCAAACTGTTACTAACATATTTTGTGTATAAAACACATTTTGTACAGCAGGACACATAACTATAACAGTAACATCAAGCCTAGATCATCCAAAATTCATTCTTCAAAAATGTTTGTTGTTGCTCTCAATCACACTCTGTTTCATGAAAACAGAAGTGAGCAACTTTTTAATTGCCAGAGGCTATGCTTAACATTTTTGGGGAAGGGATAAGAAAAACTACAGCATAGGGAAAGAGTGGAATGAAAAAGTTATATTTCAACAAAAATGTTTCTTCTGTTTCCTAGTTTAAAATAAAAGAAACTGCCACGGCCAAAGGGTGCTCCAAGAGTTGTCAAGGGCCACATGTTGCCCTGGGATTACAGTTACTTAAGTTCCTTTAAAGGGATTTCTCATGGATTATCTTGATGTGCATACACTGTTGAAGGAGGAAAGAGATTAAAAACATTATTTTACTTATTGCTCTTCCCATTAAAATGGTTCTAAGTGGAAAATGTTAGCTTCTAACTAGGGCAGTGAGTGATGCAACTGCCAAAAGCTCTTATTTGTCTTGTCTTATTCTTTTCTTCATACAAAAAAAGACAATCCAGTTCATGTCTTACTTAGTGAAATTGCTTTTGTTTCTTTATTTTAAAATGTATCATACAACTCTAACAAGAAAATAAGAAGGGACAGGCTATTCTTGCCTTAATATGGCAACGTATTGAAGTTCAGACAGCTATTTATTTTTTCAAAGTTATGATGACAAAAACCTAATAAATATGGTGCTTTTGCTTAACGTACTGCCTCACTTCTCTCAATATAAGTACAGCTTATTAATCCAGATCTTGTCATTTGGAGAAATAGTTCTAAGTACAAATTAACAACTTTGTAGACAAATAAAGGGCAGACAAAGGAAGAAACCTAACAGATGAGATCTCCAGAGACATCAAGGACTTCCAGTTTATTAACTAAGCATGACAAATTATGATCAAGCTACATACAGTTCTGCAAAGATCTGACAGAATTGCTTTAAAAGCACACAGCCAAGACTAGATTGTTTTGACAAACATGTCTCATTCTGTCTGTATTTTCTTTTGGGATTTTAAAGAAAGAAAACCAACTGTTTCCTTCTTAGCAGGGTCAATTCTTAAAAACTAGAAACAGATGAAGACACTAATTCAGTTAGAAGAGTACTTATATATGTCCTGTGCACTATTTATTCATACTGAAGTTATACGACTGAAGTTATACGTCATTAAAACAGAATACAAACAACATAACAAAATCAACTACTGTAACTAAATCCCATTCTATCAAGACTGAGAGGCTGCGACTGTTAGGGCCCCCTAGATCTGGGGGTATTCTAACATTGGATTGCACTTCTCACTCAAGGGTGATGTGCAATCTGGAGGAGAATCTTCTTAGACTCAGACCTCTTGCTTGATGAGCAGGTGACAGCCACGGCCAGAAGGCCTTTGTACAACTTTATCTGGGACACCCTTTTCTGGATTACAGCTAGTCTTCAACTTACAACCACAACTGAGTCCCAAATTTCTGTGGCTAAGCAAGACAGATATTCAGTGAGTTGTGCCCCATTTGACAACCTTTTTGCCACATTGTTAAGTGAATACTGCAGTTGTTAAGTGATTCATCCACATATTAAGCAAATTTGGCATCCCCCAAATTTGACTCTGTTTGCCGGATGCCATCTGGGAAAGTTACAAATGACTCTGGGACAGTGCAGCTGTTAAAAATACAGTTGCCAAGTGCCTGAATTTTGACTACGTGACCAAGGGCATGCTGCAATGGTCGGAAGTGTGAAAACCATCCATAAGTAACTTTTTTCAGTGCTCTTGTAGCTTCAAATAGTCACTAAACAAATGGTTGTAACTCAACGACTACTTGTAATTGTGTTGCATTTTATTTTTCTTATATTGTGAGCCATCCAGAGTCATTTGGAGTCAGGCAGCACTCAAATCCAATAAATTAAATTAAATTAAATTAGAACACCCTCAAAAAATGGCTTACTAAAAACTGGCAAGAGATTATCTTCTTTCACACATTAAATTTAACAGACATAACGTACATGGGAATGGACTGATGAGGGAAGAGGAAAACAGCAAACTCTTATCAAAGCCGACATTACCTTATTTTACATTATACTGGTACCCGATGCCTGCACACATCGCTTATACCAGCATGTTTCATGTATATCCTGGATAGAGTTTACCAGAATCACTCTTTCTGCTAAGATGGCCTGCTGTTATCTCAGATATTGCTGTAGCTCCTGTCATTGGCACTTTTAGAAAGGAAAACATGAACATATTTCATATTTTCCTCTTGAGATATATTTTTCCTCTCCTAACTCCAAAGGGCCATCCAATATCGCTCCAAAGCACCTGAAGGGAGGACAAGAAACAATGGATGGAAACTAATCAAAGAAAGAAGCAACCTAGAACTAAGCAGAAATTTCCTGACAGTTAAAACAATTAATCAGTGGAACAACCTGCCTCCAGAAGCGGTGAATGCTCCAACACTGGAAGTTTTTAAGAAGAGACTGGACAGCCATTTGTCTGAAATGGTATAGGATTTCCTGCCTGAGCAGGGGGTTGGACTAGATGACCTCAAAGGTACCTTCCAATATCATCATCATTATTATTATCAATTCCCTTGGACATGAAAAATATATTCTGATATCTGTTCTGAAGGTAGAAAGTGATCTTGCAAAATAGTTAGTGTGGATTTTTAGTACTGGGTAGAAATACCACTTCTGCTTCAATATTTTGAAAACTCTGCTCAACTACGAATACTTCTTTCCAGCTATGACAGCTTGGAGCTCATGCAACTGGCATGGCAGTTCACATTCTGTCAACTTGCAGCAAAAACTTCCCCAGCAAGCTCAGGTGTACTGCAGAAAAACTCCAATGCATTTATTTGCCTCTACTTCCTGCATCTTTGGCGCTGACTGCTATGGCCATAATTGTGCATTCCCTTGGCTTATTCAGGCTTCAGATGAAATGCCCTCAGATATTTTAAAGATGGAGGTCAGAAAAGTATATTAAAATATTCTTACAGAGCAAAGGTCCTTTGGGCTGCAGCCGGCACCAACTACTATTGACAGAAGAAAAACAGAACATGCTTGGAGGGAGAGCACTCATTCCAAAAAATCAGCAAAGACACCAGAATCCGTTCAGCATACTTGCAGCCATATAATGTGGACAGGGATTTTTCTGAAGATAATAACGTGGATAACTTTGCTTGTTTGTTAGAAAGAATCGTATGACATTTGATATCAATGTGCAATATGACAAAATAGCTGGCAATTTAGTCTTTAATTGGATACTAATTTTCACGGTTCTATTGTACTTCCTAAATCATAAGTAATAACACTCTAAAACAGTGTTTTTCAATCTTGGCAATTTTCCCCAGCATATTGGCTGGGAAATTATTGAAATCCACACATCTGATAGCTGCCAAGGTTGAAAAACGCGGTTGTAAAGATCAGTTGCTAGGGTCCAGAAGTGGAAGAAATTGCAACTTCTTATATGAACATTTTTATTAACTCTAATGATGACTTTTGAACAGTTGGTTTATTTCCAGGAAGCTAAGAGAAAGTAAAAGTACACCAGATCATTCTTGGTAGAAAGCTATACAACAGTTACAACTATTAATATCAAGTATACAGCTAAACTTAAATATTTTACAGGTAGTCCACAAATTCTGACCAGAATTTCCACTGCTAAGGCGGTTGTTAAGTGAGCTGTGCCCAATTTTATGACCTTTTTTGCCATGGTTGTTAAGTGAATCACATGGTTGTTAAAAAAATCCAGCTCCCCCCATTGGCTTTACTTGTCAGAAGCCAGCTGGGAAGTTGCAAATGGCATTCACATGTCCCCAGGACACTGCAACTGTCACAAATACTTGCCAGTTGCCAAGCATCCAAATTTTGATCACATGACCTTGGGGATGCTACAATGGTTGCAAGTGTGAGGACCAGTTGTAAGTCACTTTTTTCAGTCCTGTTGTAACTTTAAACGATTGCTAAACGAATGGTAGTAAGTCAAACACTACATGTGCTACAGATAAAATTGCAAAATTTTTTTAACTCAAATGTTTTTAAATTATATTGGTACTGGGTTTTGCATTTAGTTTATCCTGCAGACAATTGTTATCAAACAAAATGGCTAGAAAAGCAGGAAAAGTGATGTGAACTTAGGTCCTTAATCCTTTTTAATTGGTTGTTGTGTTTCAGTTTTTTAGGCATGAAAAAAAATCACCTTGGGGATTCCAATTAACCGACAAAAAGCAAATTGATAATGAGGCAGAAGGCAACAACAAAAATAATTATAAAACTTTGTCTTACAAAAGTACTTTAAAAATTGGCACTGAGATTTTCACTTGCCATAAAAAGCATAGCAATTTTCAGCCACTCTTTTCCAATTCTGGACAAAAAAAAACAAAAGTCAGAGATCATCCTGCAGATGTGTAACAATCCAAAACTTCTGACTAACTCAAGGTTACTAAGGGTTTCCTTGATCACATAATGCTCCATCAGCCTGTCTTTTGTTTTAAACAGAATACTGGAAAAAGATCTCCCTTGCTTTTTCAAGCCCCACTATGTTACTCATGCCAATAGCAAAGATTTTGAGATGCTCAAGATTGCTGGAGGAATTGACTTTACTATTCTGTTGGCAGCAAACATCCAGCAGAAGGGGTTTGTTTGACATAATCACTACAGAAGAGGTTGTACATGATCTTAAAAGCACACTACAGCTAGCCTCAACTTACAACCACAATTAGGACCCCAATTTTTTCTATTATAAGTTATTCTGGTTGCAAGTCAAGGTGCCCGCCTGACAGAAGCAGATTTTTCAACCATTTTTATTGTGGCCATTAAATCTGAATCACATGATTGTTAAATGAATCACATGGCTGTTAAGTGAATCCATTCTCCCAAATGGGTGAATTTTGTCAGAAACCAGGGGGGGAGGGAACCAAAATAGCCAAAAAAAAAAAAAAAAAAAGTTCCAAATTTTGGTCATGTGACTGTTGGATGCTGCAGCTGGCCATCAATGTGTGAGCCAATTGCCAAGCGCCTAAAATGTGGTCATCAGATTGCAGGAAGGGAGAATGCATGACATTTTATGGGCCATAATTACCATTTCTGAAGAAGTAACTTCCTGTCTATGGAGATTCTGGTAAATAGGCAACATGCAAATGTTTGTATAAACAATTAAAGGAAATACTATAAAACATTAAAAAGAGCAGATATATTTGCAGGAAACCAATACCACAGAATGCTTCAACATATTTATTGCAAATTGTCACATCATGAGGCATGCTTTCTTCAAAATTAACTTATGTCACATTATGAAAATTCCCTTGAACAGTTCTGGTAGGTTGCAAGGTTATTACAGAAGGAAGTTTGAATCACCAAAAAGTATCTTTCTTTCACTATTACACTGACAGAAAACACCATTGGATCAAAGAATATCACATCAGCAGGGTGAATAGTACAGCTGGTTACTGAATTTTACTCTGACTACAGAAAGCTATAGGTGTGAAAATTATCACCTATTAATTGTACTGTTAGGAACTATACTCTATATAGACCAGGAGTGTCAAACTCACAACATCACATGACGTGTCGCAACATATTGCTACTTTTTTTCCATTGCTGGCAATGGGGTGGGCGTGGTTTCAGCATGATGCATCTGGCCTGCAGGCTGGCAGTTTGAAACCCGATACAGACAAATGAAGAACCCCACCTCTGCACTCAGCTCAGTGACTTCAGCATTTCATTCAGATATCAGAATTGCTATTCAAGGCAGGTGTGTAGCTTATTATTATTCCTTGAGCTTGCTGGGCCAACAACAGATAACTTGTAGCCTTACCTATTCTGAGATTAAAATCCTAAATGGAAAAAAGTATTTAAAATAAATTTCTAATCTACAGAATTGCAAACAAAATCTACATATAGAATGGCACATATTATTCATGCAAAATCTTCTAATGCAATCTACTAACTGAACAAGTTGCTTATCCTTACTGCAGGGTGCATTATGTAATATTGCAATGGAGTAACATAAAGTTATATGGCATCATTTTTCTATTACCATCATAGTGCATTTCATCTCCAATTGACGCAGGTGAACTGTTGACAATCCCATTCTATCACAACTAGTTTCATATTTTAAGCTTCAGAAAATCCAGAAGACTTTTGAAGTAGAATGCCAATTGACGTATCGTTCCCAAGATTTTTATAATTTCTTACTCTCCTTTCCTTCTTCCCTTTTCTAGTTTCCTACCTTTCCTAGTGCATAGTTTATAATAATAATAATAATAATAATAATAATAGATCGATGGCACAATGGAAGACACAGTTGCAGATCAATGGTGAAAAGCTGGGAGAGGTTAATATCAAGAGAGGAATATTTCAAGGAGATTCATTATCACCATTACTATTTGTTATTGCACTGTTTCCTCTGTCAACAATACTGAATAACTCAGGACATGGTTATCAAACATCAAAAACATCTGCTAGACTATCCCACCTCCTTTACATGGATGATCTGAAGCTGTATGGAAAAACATCATCTGAAATAGAATCGCTGCTCAACACTGTCCGTATATATAGCCAAGATATTGTAATGGAGTTTGGCTTGGACAAATGTGCCACACTTACTATCAAACAAGGAAAAATAGTGAAAACTGAAGGAATCAAGATGCCCCACGAAAATAACATTAAGAGTCTGGATGAGGAAGATACTACAAATACTTGGGTATCCTTCAAGCTGACAACATCAAGCACACTGAAGTCAAGAAAAAGATTAGAGGTGAATACATCAAGAGAGTGAAGAAGATCTTAAAATCCAAACTCAATGGAGGAAATACCATAAAGGCAATCAACACTTGGGCAATCCCAGTCATTAGGTACACAGCTGGAATAGTGGACTGGACTCAAGCAGAACTAAAAGCAATGGATAGGCAGACCAGAAAAATAATGACAATGAATCATGCCCTTCATCCACGCAGTGACATTGATAGACTTTATCTACCAAGGCAAATAGGTGGGCGTGGAATG